>NW_013666690.1:329453-337053 GCF_000517525.1 Limulus polyphemus
AATGTCCGATGAGAAACCAGCAATATTTTTGGAAAGATACTAACGTTTGATGAGAATTCACTGATGTTCAAAATTTATAGCTGTTCATGGTCATATGTATATTTTCTGGTTAGTAAGGGTTAGCAAAATCACGGCTTATAGGGTACACACAGTTATAACAGTTTTCTAGCAGACTTAATTCTTCTTTGTTGTTTTTTGGCATGTTGCCCTGCTGTTTTTATAGGCGGGATACATTTTCTCAAACTTCGGAACTGTATTTAACGAATTACAGAAGTGAATATATTGTTGATTCCTGTGTTCACGAATATTCTACAATCTTGGAGAGTTGGCGGGAGTTTCGCCATACGTAACTTACATGGTAAGCTAGACACGCCCTCAAATATAAACTTAATCAAAACAAACGTTGACATTAAAATAAATATATAACAAATTTGTTATATGCAACACATATCTGATACTATAAATCACGCATATTTCTAAATACAAATTCAATCTAAACAGCATTCATATTAAAAATACATAATAATAAATTTGTTACATCATTTACACACCTACCTCATAAAATTACAGAGTTTAGCAAGCCAGTTAAACAACACTGCCCAATATAGAAATCAAAAGATTACAATGTAAAGCTACCATGATGGGTTATATCAGGCAGAATTTGAAATAATTTCCAAGATTAAATGACAGAGCACTAAACAAGTTATCCATCATGCTTGTTTAACAAAGACTAACTTGAACAACATTAAATAATCTCCCAACAAACAATCATAACAAATACCAGACATTAGTGATCACCTTCTTAATAACATTTAGAAGGAACAGGGTAAGGAAGAAGGGCTATATCTTAGCCAAACTTGCTGAAGATGAGAAAAGACTTGACCACTTATCCAGATGTTCTACATGAAATGATGGGTTTATTGGCACATAACCAATTCATGAATGGCGCAATGGATGAGGATTTGCTAATTAGGTTGAAGCAAAGTACATGTACATCTAAGAAGCTATTTAGTTCATAATTAAAATTTAATCTGTAACACTTGCAAATAAATAACTAAAAGAACAACTCAGGATTTATGGGGCTACCACAGCAAACAGTTAATGGAAACGTACACCCCCTCTTACAGAAGCCTGGAAGAACTCATAAGATTAATAATACAACTGTTTACATAGAATAAATCAAATAAACCAAAGAAAAAAAGGTGTTGCAATTAAGTGCAGTTATATGGTCATACTGCCAGTAACTTGAGATTAAATCCTTTAGAAAATTAAAGCAGCTTGCAAATCAAGACAAAGAAAAACTGTTATGAGTATTGAAAACATGGGCATCACACCAGAGATTATGTTGAATAATCTATTGATAATAAACCAAGGAAACAATATCCTGAAGACAAAAGCTCTCCATCAATACCAAATCAGGTAAGGAATGCATTATTTAAAATAAATCCAGCTCATAAGTAAATCGGTTAATTGATGAGAAACCTTACAACATATTGTTAGTTGGTTTTAGTTAGTTACCTGTTTTACAGGATGTGTACTTGTGAAGAAGAAACAATGTAACCATTAGGTTCTATGAGGACTAAGAGAAAGTTAGTGAAATGCAAAGAAGTTACAAATTTCCTACACTGAAAATGTATTTTAGATAGATACTTACTTTCTCTCACATAATTAGCTATTCTCATTTAGTGCTGTCCTCTATATCCAAAATTTTTGTTATTTATGCCACAAGCCTTTTGCCTCCCCTCCAATGGAAATGTGTCTTTCATGCAAATAATTATGCAACAACCATCCACCAATGAGAGTACCACACACTCTTGCTACATATGTGACTCCCTCTATTCAATTCTACCATATTATCACTTCAAGTTTTTGCAGAAAGTAAAGCACTGGGTTTCAGTGGGGAGGAAGGGTGGGAAGTGTGAGAGGAGGTAGGCACCTATCGGAAACACATTTTCAGTATGGGGAAATTATAACTTCTGATATGGTACATCACATCACATAATTAGCTAGAATAGGTGGAGGGACTGGGGCAAGAGAAGAAAAGAAGCATCCAAAGGACACACCTTGAGACTAGAGAGCCAGATTAGATGATCTAATGTGGGAGATTGCACAACTTCTGAACCAGGTATACTCTTCACCCTTTTATGAAAAGTGTCATATATATGGACAGAAAACAGAGGAGCACATTCAACTGGTGAGGAGAAAAACAATGGAAGTGCCCCCAGATGTAGAGTGGCTAGGGCATGACAGACTGTCCTCGCAAATGTCAATTACATCCAAAATCCATGCTGCCTCCCCATTGATTGACCCATGCCCCCCCCATCCCTGGAGGGAAGCGTCCTTTAAAATATGTAAATATGGATGAGGAGGAGGAAGCGGGACTCACGCCAACCCATGGATCCTGCAGATTATCAACTATGGTAAGATAAAAGGGTAATAACAGCCCGCAGAGGTTCCCGTGCAAGATTCCACTGGTCATGAAGAGCTTGCATATGAGCATGACCTAAGGGGATAAGTGCAGCCATGGAAGATGACATCCCCAAAGGCAATAGAACCTCATGAGCTGTAAGAGAGGGAGCAGTAAGAGCTTGGTGAACTGAAGGAGAAGGTTGGGCCCAACTGACATGGGTGTTGAAAAAAAACAACACCCAAATGGATCAGATATTGGGTAGAATGAAAGAAAGACTTCTCCAATTTGATTAACCAGCCCACTCAAGCCACCTCTCAGAGAAGCTGAAGAGTATGACAGGCAGACTCTGTTCAGAATGAGCTAACAGTAGCCAGTTGTCCGTATAATAATGAAAATGCATCTCAGGAGTATGGAGGTGATGAGCAAAAGCTTAAAGCAACAGACAAAAAACATACGAGGCCAAAGCAAGCCCAAAGAGAGGTACATGAAACTAATAAGTCACTCCTTGATGGACAAACTGAAAATATGGTCACAAATACTGAGCTATTGGTATATGTAAGCAAGCATAAACCTGTAGATAAAGCCAACCTGAGGGTGAGAAACAATTCAATGGTAAAACAAGGGAGATTGAGAAATTGATTCAGGCAGGACAAATTTATGACAGGCTGCCAGTTTCTGGTTTTCTTGGGGACAACAAACAGCCTGGAATAAAAACTGGGAGAAAAATGATTCACAGGTTCAATGGTCTGTTGAGATAAGAAGGTCTTCAACTGGCTCTGACAGATGCTGGCTGGTAATGGGATCCTGAGGTAGAGAGAAAGAAATGGGTATCTGTAACAAAGGAGGAGGGGAAAGGAACTGTAGGACAAGTCTATCTGAGAGAACCTGAATAACCCAATAATCTGTGACAAAATATTGCCAAAGGGGAACAAAGTCACACAATCGATCTCCCACTGGACCAGAACCCACCAGGTAGTTGCTGGTACTGTTGGTGTTGTGCTAATCTACGTCAAAGAAAATGATGAGATGTGGAACCACTGGAAGAAGGAATAGGTAAGGGCTGAGAAGGACTAGGATGGGAAACAGGAATAGGAGCTTGTCATGATTCTGACTGCGACAAATGAACTATCAAATAAGAAAAGGTAGAGTGTTGATGCATGGATTTCACTCATTATTCCAAAGTGTCAAGGACAGGGTTGAAAAGATACCACCTAAGAAAAGGAGCTATACATATTTCCAGTAGATAAGTGGGCAGCAAAAGAACAAGACACAAAAGATACCAACAACAGGAAACCACATGTGTAAGGCAAGAGCCAAGGATGACAAACAAGCCAACATGGAGGTAATAAGGGAGATGCTGTCCCTCGAAAAAACCCTCAGAATTTTGGTGCATAGCCTCTGAAAGGAAATGTATGGTATATAAATACTGTAGAAGAAAAGTAACAGTAAGACAAAGGCGTGTAAACTGAGCATGGGTTAAACACACTAGAAAATCCAAACTGGAAAAACAGACCTCAGCAACCAAGAGTCTAGAAATGGACAGTTTGCATGATGGTAAATAAGGAGAAGAATTATCATGAAAAAAGAAGGACGAGAATCATAGAAAACCAGAAAAAGGGGTAAACATACCTGAGAAATCATATATAAAAAACACTGTATTATGCCTAGCTGAATCAGCAGGTGGGGCATAAAAAGACACTGTAAAATCTGCTGGAGGAAAAGGTTATCAAAATCTTCCTCAGAATGAACAGGTTTGTATTGTTTATGAGGAAGTGGGGGCAACTTCAAGAGAAGATGGTTGACCCATATAACGATCAACCTCTTGGCAAGTAATCACAGATAAATCCAATGCCGAGTCACCCCACATGCAGCCAGTGAAAAAGTGCTTATAGTAGGTGTGAGACCCGAAGCGGTCATATTAACCTTGGAATTCATGGTAAATAATAAATCTTACAACTAGTTTGATAGATAAGTATAAACGTGCGAAAATAAATAAATGACTGGAAAGTAAATTTAAAACACATATGTCAGCTATATAATCAAAAATGATTAAAAAACCACATTGGAAGTATAGCTGTTACAACGATGAAGCATGCGAGAGCAAAATTCAAAACATCTAAACACGAGCACTGTCAAACGAAAAGTGATAATTTGGTAGAATTGAATAGAGTGAGTCACATGCATAACGAGAGTGTAGTACTCTCATTGGTGGAGGGTTGTCACATGATGATTTGGATGAGACACACATTGGAATGAATCATTTCCAATGAAGGGAGGCAAAAGGCTTGTGACTTACATAAAAAAATCTACCCACACTCATCAGTACCTACACTTCAAACCTAACCACCCTAATTTCATAAAGTCAGGTATCATCAAAAACTTCAAGAATATAGCATAGATATATTGTGAACCTGAATACTTAGAACAATAACACAATCTCGTTTACAAAATCTTTCAAGTAAACATTGAACAATCACTAGAACTAGTAAAAGAAAAAACATCAATTCACAAAATACAGAATAAGTCAAAGTCTACCATTTTGCACCCATTTATAACAAACATAAAATAAACTATTGGAAGGATCTACACACAATTTATCACCAGAGTAACATTCAAAACTGGAGGAAAGAATGAATATTTGAAGCTGACTTCATGTGGAAGCATTGTTGTGAAGTTAGGCTAGCTTCACAGTGTATGACCAAAAAAAAATCACTGTGCAGACATGACAATTACTAAACCAGAGGTTGAACTTCCAGTGAAAACAACCAGAGCAGTCATTGTACCACCAAAATAAAATATTCTCATACCAATACTTATTGGAAATAAATTTACATCTAGTAGCTGCAACATAGTAGAACTAAACATTTCAGCATGTCCTGAAGGATTAATGGATGGAAGAACTTTTATGAATCTGAAAATATATAGATGTCATCACTAGGCCCATGAAAACCCAACCACCCATAAAATTTGAATCTTGTCTGGATGGAAGATTGCAAGATATGAAGCTCTACAGGTAGTAGTTTCACAAAGAACATCAGAAATAGTCACCTTTGAGAAAAAATGTAATAAGTATGATATCAAGCCCTCGCATAAGAATAGCTTATCACCTCATTTACAAGAGTTATTATGATCAAAGCTGTGGAGGTCTTACAGCTGAACAATAAGTTTCAAAATTTCTATTGAAACATTACTTGCAAAGTTAAGTTTACCATGGAATGTAAACATTGAAAAAATAAATTAATTTGTTATCATTAGGTGTACTGAATTTTATTGTTACCAAATAATCTAAAACAATACATCCAATGACAGAGCATGTTACAACAATATGTTATACATTAAATATTATTATCATATGATAATGAATAATAAGATATATGGCTAATTTTTAAGTAGGTAATGTATAACAATGTTTAGTGTTTTTTATTTTTTATAGTAACTATTGTTCAGGAAAACTTAAAATTCAAAATGTAGAAATGTGTATTTGCACTACCAGACAAAATGTTGACACTTTATGCCTTGCTTTATCTACAGTAATAATAAGCTTGGAAACCTTACAATTATGTAATCCAAATTACCCTTTGTAAAACATAGTGAATTGGTTACTCCAAATTCTAAATGGTAAAGAAAAAGTTAACACTATCTTACATAAGTATACAACCCAGCCACCACAAAATTGGTATGCCTCTGAGATCTGACAATGAAATGAAAAATAGAACTCAACAGGAATCTGGCACAAAGAAATTACAGTAATATTAGATAAATTGAAGAAGAATCTTCGAGCAGCAAATGGGGTTCTGTACCAGACCTAGATGGTATGAAAAACTCAAAAACCTAAACTTTCTCAGCCTGACATACTGAGTTTCTCATTTATGGGAGGGAGAAAAATAAAGAAGGACCTCAGAAATTGCTCAATGGAAAATTGCCAAAACTCTTCAGAAAGTATTGCATACTATATGGAGATAGACTAATAGCAATGTCAAATATTTGAATAAAGCTTCTGAAAAAGGTAGCAGCAAAGAGCTGGAGAAGAGAGACTGTCTGCCTACCAAAAAGGTCCACAACCTCAAGCATCAAGGCAGTGACACACAGTGTCAAGCACTTGTATAGACCTCAAAGCACCGTGTTGTTGACAAATCTGAGTTTGAACATATCTAGAAACAAGTGGATATTAGCATTTTGGCAATGAAGTTAGAATATCTGTGATACCCAACATAACTGTCATTATTACAAGACAAAGAGTTATAGCCATTTAAGTACTATTTGAAGCAACCACAACCATATCTCATCCAATATAACAGTATATTAGAGAAAGTGCTGAGAAAGCAGACCAGTCAGGGGCAAATGAAGTCTGGAAAAATGTAGAGGAGAAATGCCCACTGGAAAACTTCAAGAATGTTTAGTCAATCAAGGCAGATAAAATTCAGTTAAACATAATGAAGATTGGAAGCAGAATGTGGAGGGTGGGTTCACACAGCTCAAGTCACGAAATGCATACATGTAAACAAGCAGATACCAACCTTGATCATACCAATGGATGACTCAGATGGAAAAGACGTAACTGCATGGGTAAGGGCCATGTCAAGAGATGAACATCTAGTGTTTGAGTGATCAGTGGTAGAATAAGAAGCACCTATTCATTCAGAGCAAAAAGTGAAGCATACAAAGATGAACTCATTTGACTGAACAGTAAAAGTAGTAATGATAACTGGATAATATTCTTCATATATTTCCTAAATCTCATCACAAAATTAAAAGTAGGTTTTGTCCAAAAAAACAAACAATGCAGAATTTTTTTATAATTTCTGATTATGTTAACATCATTTCTAAAGATCTTTTTGTATTTGATGTATGATAAAGGTAAGTATGTAATGATATATAAATGACAAATCATTTTCATTTAATATATTCTTAAGTTCATTGGAGTCAATCAACACACAAGTACAATAACATATTTACTGAAAACAATTCAAACTATTAAATTTAAATTGATCCCATGAAAAATGTTGTGAAAAAGAATCTACTGTTCTACGATGCTTGACAAAGGTAATGGTGACACCATTCTAAAAAAGCAAAGTAACTGTTCATCAACAAACTTTTCTTTGCATAGCTTAAATTTCATAACATGGGCTCAGTCAACTCACCCAACCTTGTAACCACCACCCAAAAAAATAAATAAAAAATAAAATAAAC
>NW_013666690.1:337640-352212 GCF_000517525.1 Limulus polyphemus
ACTCACTTTCTATCGCGCTTAGACTTAATTGTCTGTCCCTGCAAACTATAGTTCCGATCTCTGTGTCTGCTATCCTCAGTTCCCGCCGACCGTAATCGCTGTCTTTCTTTCTCTCTGCCTACTTCGACTCCGTCTACATCTCTGTCTCCACTACTGCTTCGACTCCGTCTACGTCTCTGTCTCCACTACTGCTTTGACTCCGTCTACGTCTCTGTCTCCACTACTGCTTTGACTCCGTCTACGTCTCTGTCTCCACTACTGCTTCAACTCCGTCTGTCTCTCTCACTGTCTAGCGTACTTATATACGATAATACTGCCTGTTCTAGAAACTTCTCAGACTCTCAACACGTGCTACCAGCGTCAATTGACTCCCGCTGTCGCAACACACTAGCGAATCTTCTAGAATATTCATCACATGACCCCGCTGTCGTAACACACTAGCGAATCTTCTAGAATACTCGTCACGTGACCCCCACTGTCGTAACAATATTATTATTACTTATTTTTACCTAATCTAATCTTAAATAACTTAAAAAGATCAGTATTTTTAGATTTTTAGTTACTTTTATAATAACATATAAAGAATAAATAAGAAAAACAATAAATAAAGTACCTACCCAATCTTCTTTTTTCTTGCCCTCAATTGTGACAGGTGGGTGTGGCAAGAGGGGTCTGATTTTCCATTGACATCTATGCAAGGGTAAATGAGAGCACCCAATTGAAGGGGTGAACTGCATTTAGATGTCTCGCTCCGTGGTATGTGTCGCTCAATCCGGAGGATTTTAAGTCTTCTACACTGGCAGAACAACAACACCCTACTGTAAACTGAATGGTTATAGTTATGTATGTGGATCCCATCCAGCAGGATGCCTCTTTAGTGAACCACCCCAGCAGCTTGGAACTGCCAAGGACTTCCATACTCCACTGGAACAAGGGAGGGAATGCATTTGAGAGTCCAGAGGAATGGCTACACTTGAGACAGTGTAATGGGTGATCCCAAAACCCTATTTTGAAAAGCAGACCATACTGATTTATTCAATCAAGGCATGGCAGAGATGGACAGCTATCCACTTCTGCTTTACCCATGCTGTCCATTGGTAGTACGGTCCGGGACAGGCTGATTTATGAAGCAAGTATCACAAGGTTATTGACCATCCATTGATCTTGTGAAACACCTCATTTCAAAGGTGAGTGTGCAGAGCCAAGGAAGGAGCATGCAAATCAACATGACATACAGTGTAGATTTGTTTGTGTATGTAAAGAATACCTGGTCAGGCACTACTCACCACAGAGTGGGATCCAAGAGAAGAAATTTGAAGCAAGGGCCTCTAAAAGAAAAGAAAGCATTAATAAAGACTTACCTAGTGTTATAGCTTCACCGAAGAATGAAGTATAGCCACATGTGGTAGGTGATACCCCAAGGAAGCAGAAACCGTGATATGATGCAAGTGATAGGAGATGAACATCTGAGGGGTGGCCCACATGCCCAACTGCAGAATCTCCTCCAAAGGCTGACAAAGATAAAGAGCAAGAGGATAAGGTGAGGAGTTGGATTTGATAACGGGTAACATGGAACAAAGCACGTCGGGAGGGTGACATGGATGAATAAACCAACTAGATTATACAATGAACCCAACTGGTAAGGATAAAGGGATAAAGATCCTGAGGGGAAGAGGGTTGCCACAAGATAAGAAATTGCCAAGAGAAGAAATTTGAAGCAAGGGCCTCTAAAAGAAAAGAAAGTATTAATAAAGACTTACCTAGTGTTATAGCTTCACCAAAGAATGAAGTATAGCCACATGTGGTAGATGATGCCCCGAGGAAGCAGAAACCGTGATATGATGCAAGTGATGGGAGATGAACATCTGAGGGGTGGCCCACATGCCCAACTGAAGAATCTCCTCCAAAGGCTGACAAAGATGAGGAGTTGGATTTGATAAAAGGTAACATGGAAAAAAAAAAGCACTAGATTATACAATGAACCCAACTGGTCAGGGTAAAGGGATAAAGATCCTGAGGGGAAGAGGGTTGCCACGAGATAAGGATACAGAAATGGGAACCCCTGGAGAAAGCCATGCAGGCAATATAATAACAAAGGCATGCAGCAGGCATAGAAGTCTATTTGGATCAGGATGAGGGTAAAGATGAGAAACAGAAGGAATAAAAATTAGTGAAAAGGAGGAGTTACCCTCATGAGCCACTGAGGTCTTGGGAAGGAAGGAACAATCCAGATAAAGGAGAAGATAGGTTTGAAGGTGTAGTATGCAAGTGACGTCGATAGCGAACAGATTTGATCAATGACACCCGCAGGCCAAGAGGAGAAGGAAATATGTCTTAAGGGATAGGTGAAACAAAGAGCACAACACAATGGCATCAAATGGAGGTAAAGTTAGAGAATGGAGTACCAGAATAATGTCCCAATCTGGAAGTATCAGATGTCTAGGCAGCTGACGGATCTGGAAAGAATCAAAATGGCAAATAGAAGGGGAAAGAAAGACCCTGATGTAACAGGAAAAACAGAAAATATGGGATAGGACTGCCCTATAATCTGATATCAAAGAGATCAAAGACACCTTCTCAAAAAGCCATGTAAGAAACTCGGAGATACTAGCAACAGTAGAATCAGAAGCTGGGATACCCAAAGCCATGGCCCAGGTGCAAAAGACATTCCATTTCTGCTAATACACAGCCATGGATGAAGGACAAACAGAATGAGCTAAATGAGGTACCACACAAGGTGAAAAACCAGATCTCCTTACCAGGAACCAGACAAAACTAGGTGTGAAGATGGAGAATAATGGAAGAGGGACAGGAGGGAACAACTGTAGCTGGAGCATTCAAAGAAACCACAATTGAGCAGGCCAGTATGGAACAATCAGAAGGACTTTGCATGGAGTGTTATGAAGAAAAGAGACAACCCCAGTAAGTAATCTGATAGAAGGATAAACAAAGGAACTTCTTTGACCACTCCTGGCTGAAGGTATCTACAGCCAAAGCCCATGGATGGGGAACCAGGGACCAAAACAATGGTAACTGGTGATTGAGAGCAGTGGCAAATACATCAATATGAGGAATACCTCACCAAAAAACAACAAGATGAAGAGACCACTCCATCTGGTAAACCTGGTCAGGTCAGGAAAGATCTGCTACAAAGTTGAAAGCACCCAGTACATGACACATCATCAAAAGAATGTCACGATTAAGGGCCCAAAAGAGAATATCCGATGGAAGAAAACACAGGGATCTCAATCGGGTCCCACCTTGGCAATTGATATGAGCCACCACTGTTGAATTGTTGGAATGGATCATGACCTGACAATATCTGGAGATGGAAAAAAAAATGATATAAAGCCCAATGAAAAGCAAGGATGTTGATATAAAGAAAACATTTCCAGACAGACCAATGAACTGAAACTTCCTTCTGATCGAACCACACACCCCAGCTCTGAAGGGATGCATCTGTGAACAGATTTCAGTCTGGCTATGGAGGAGGAAGCGGGACACCCCCCGATGTACGAGCCTTGTCCAACCACAATCGGAGATCATCCACAATGTAGGAAGGAAGGGTTATATGAGCATCCAACTAATCCCAAGCAAGGTTCCATTGAAGGGATTGTAAAGAGGTATGAGAGGAGTCATATAAGACCATATCCACAAAACTGATAGAACCTTGCAAGCAGAAAGTGAAGAAGCAGACAGTGTGTTCCAAATGGCCAGTTCCATAGAACAAAGCTGGAGAGGAGAAGGTGGAGTCTGAATGAGATGGGTGTAGAAGAAAACACCCAGATGAATGAGGTACTGGATAGGATAAAAGAAGGACTTCTCCAATTTGATCAACCAGCCCACCCGAGGAGTTTTGAGAAGGAGTTGACGAGTGTGACTCCCATTCAGAATGAGCGAGAAGAAGCCAGTCGTCCATGTAAATGTGAAAGCACAATCCCAGGGCATGAAGTTATAGAGCAAATGTCAGCACCACTCAAAAGAAAATGTATGGCAATTAAGCAAGCCCAAATAGTAGGGTATGAAATTGATACACCACCCCACGATGAACAAACCAAACATGAGGACAAGAATGCTCCAATATGGGAATATGTAGATAAGCACTGAAGACATCCATTTGGGTCATTAAAAGACCCATAGAAAAAGACCACCAAAGAGTAAGGTAAGATTCCATGGTGAAGTGTGGGGTATGAACATATCAGTTAAGACAATACTGGTCAATGTCCAGTCCCCAGTCATTTTGGGAACTACAAACAGGCGGGAGTAAAACCCAAACTGCATGGCACAGGTTCAATAGCATGTTGTTTGAGGAGGTCTTGCATCACCTCGGACAGGAATGGTAGGAAAAGGTATGACAAATCCCTCTGACAAAACTTGGCGAACCCAAACATAAGAGATGAAAGGGCTCTACCGATGAACAAAGGTCGCTAGACGAACTCCCACTGGACCCAAACCCACCAAGTAGTCACCGGAACTGTTGTTGGCATACCATGCATCATCATGAAAATGAGAAACAGTAACAATGTGGGAAGGAGGAACAAGCAAGGGCTGGGAAGGGGGGTCAGGAGACAGGAATTGGTGCCATGCTCAGCTCCAACTGGGACAAACAGGCCACTAAATGAGAAAGGGTGGATTGTTGTTGGACTGAAGCCACCCTCAACTCTAAAGACTCTGGGATTGTGTCAAACATGAAATGTCTCAAAAATGGGGCCCATACAAAGGTCCCGTAGATAAGGAGCTGGGAAACAAGTCCATAACAATATGGCATCATGACCCAGAAGATCCCAACAACAAACCACATTTGCAGAGCCAGAGCCAAAGACAACAGGCAGGCCAATGTGGAAGTAAGGAGGGAGAGGACATTCTCAGAAAACCCTTCACGGTTCCTGTGAAGAGCTTCAGACATGAGATAGATCAAGGAGAAATACTACAAAAAGAGTCGTTAGGGTAAGACGAAGGCGAAAATGCTGGGCATGGATAAGCTGAATGTGAGATTTGGGTTCCAACTCTGATTTCACTGCCTCTGTACTATGTATTCCATTCTCAGTATTTATGTCCAAGATTTTACTTCAGGAATTTTGTACTAATTTTTTTTCTCTATATTATATTAAAAAATTAGTTAAAACTTATGTATATTTATTGCTAAATGCAAAATTTTGTCACCTTTGTAAGTAGAAGATTTATATCCTGCTGCATTTTATCTCTTACTTACATAAAGGTTCAATTTCCTAAGGATTTTCATGCTATATGTGGCATGTTTGTATTGTACTACATTGTATCTAGGGGTTCAGTTTATATTTTTTAAATGGGTTTATTTTGTGTTTTATTACTTACTCTCAACTGTCATTTGTGTATAATTCAAGGGCAATTGTTGTGTTTGTAAGTTGTGTGTATACTTTGTCTATCCAATGCATTATCATGTTGTACATCCAATGTTGTAATTCTCATTCTTATGAACTTTAGCTAGATTTCACTGTAACTTTGAGACTATTTTTAGATTTGAATATTGCTGAAGGATAAGCCCAAGATTGTGATCTGCAGATATTACATATCACATTCTCTTGTAACATACCCTTATTACTGTGAAAATGGTTCTTTGGCACTTTTAGGCTGATTTGCTTCAAGTCTCATTTGTATATTTTCCCTTAGAATTAATGTTCCTCCTATATGACTGTGAATTTTGTTTATCTTTTCAGATAATACTTTGAACTCAGTTCAGTTGAACAGTTAATTTACAGTTTAAATGATTGACAAGTGCAGTTTTCTTAACATTTTAAATTACTTTCTGATACGATATCTGCAGCTTCCAACCAGTATTTCTGCCACAAGTAATGGCTAGACATTGTTTTCAAAGTAACATTTGTTAATAAAAGTGTTTTCTTTGTTTTGCCTTCACATAAGGTCTCGTATTTTTCAGTCAAAGAGTAAATCACTACAGTTGTCCTAGAAATTATATTCACAAGATCCTTGTTGTTCTGGTGATCCGAAGACTGTGTACTTCATCATTTCAACAAAATTTGCAAAAAGGCCCAAAATACTCAGATGCAATTTCAATATACATATATATATATATATTTTACAATATTCACATTGATTCATTTGCTGTATCTGCTTGTTCTTTCCACCAGAAGCTTTAAATATTCAGTAAGTTCTGTATGAAATTTATTTCAAATTCATAAACAAAACGCTTGTTTACTTCAAATAAGTACTGGAACTTATTTTTTGGACTATTAGCCCAGCTGAAGCCACAATGACCAAAATAAAAAACTATTATTATCTTTAGAGTAAATGTCATTTTTTTTTAAACTTTATTGTCCAAATGTCTAAATCTCTCCAGCATACATTACAAATTCTTTCAAATGGAAAAATATTACTGAAAATTCTGCTAAAACTCACGATTCATACATGGAGAAGCAAAGAAAGCAAAAAATGTGTCACAAGGATGAAGAATACTGATTTGTACAGCTTATGTGTTGTATATTTTTATTCAAATACTAGAAGATGTTAGTATCAGCCAAACCACAGACTTTCATTCCTCCAATTGTAAAGTCCCATTGCAACATGTTTGCCAGTGCATTGCCCACATAACAATGTGACATTCTTAATTCCAAATCATTGACTATAGGAAGACAACTAGCTGGTACAAATTACTTATTTCATACCTTATTATTACTAATTATTGTGTATCATTATTTTATATTATAATTATTTTTACTGTTAACACCCAATATCGCATGTAAAGAAAATTATTTTAATACAATTCCTCCTGCTACTATTTTACATTTGAGGTGTTTGATAATGGCCTTTCATGTTTCCATACTTTCCATACTTCCACCCATTATTTCCTGTCTTCTAGTGGACCAGTGTAGCCTCTGTTCCATCTTTTCCTTTTCTCCAAGTCCACACACTATTTCATTTTATTATTTGCAGATCTCTCCAGGTTGCCCAAGGGTTGTACTTTACAAAGGGCCCACTTTCTTGTTGAATGATATGCTGGTGTACCCTGGATTATAGGTCATTATGAGATAAGCTTTCAAGCATGATCCTGTCATGATCCTCACTGTTACTGGTCAATCACATAAGTGTATCCTCTCAATCTTCACATACCACTCACCATTCAAATGCCATATGTTCATCTCTCCACACATCCAAGGTTTTATGCCTATGCAGTCCCATCTTTCCTGACTATTAAGTGTCAGTACTTATATCCACTTCACAACTTCACCTGTATTAACCAGTCCTCACCTTTCTCTCCACATTCCAATGCCAATCTTAGTTATGTTTAATGACCTGGGCCCATTTTATACTCTTAATAGTGGATATATCTCCTCTTTATGTTTGTTAGCCTCACTGATTAAGGACTTAAATCTCCTCATTACTGCTTTGTCTGCACTCTCTCTCTCTCTCTCTAGTGCTAAGAGAATGGACGAGATACGCTTATAATTGCATCAAGTAGCTCTTATCTTGTAGAACTGCTGCTCAAACAAAGCCAAAAAAAAAAGGTTTTGGCTTCTTGTTCCTGTTGCTATTATCATAATATTTATATATTAGATACAACAAGTAACTAGTTAATTTTCTTTAAGGTTTTTGGGTAAGAGCCAATTAATGGGGGAAAAAAAAAGATAATCAACAAATTGTACTTTTCATTCGTATTCTGCTGTGCTGTCAAACTAATTCTAGAAGATATCAGTATGTTTCTTTAAATTGCTGACAAGTTTAATTATAAAAATCAATGGATATTTCTGAGAAACAAAGACATGAGAATATATAGGTTTTGAAATACTTATACCCAAACGAAAAATAAAATAAGAAAAAAAGTCCACATAGTTATGAATATTGTGTGATAAATATATGCAATAAATCCAATGATAAAACAAGTGCCCAGTGGCAAGTCTGAAAGCTAACACCACTAAAAACCAGGTTTTGATGCTTGTGGTAAACACAGCACAGATAGCCCATTGTGTAGCTTTATGCTTAACAACAAAAAAAAGATGAAATACTAATAACTAGCATGTAAACATTTTAAAAAGATATGATAAAGTTCACATTATTCATAAAGGCAATTAGATATTTAACATAATACTGATATGCATGGTGTGTGTGTGTGTGCGTGATACACATGTGAAATTGTCTTATTTCATCTTCTTTACGTTTTATTGAACACACAGAGGGTTAATTACCTTCTTAAATATGATTTATATATGCAAACCATGGCAACACAGGTGACATGTTTAGAACCCATACATCTGGTTCACAACAAACTTTTAATTGGCAATGCAAACTCAGACAGACTTAAGGCTAAAAATAGATTATCTGTATAAGCAAGACAGTTAAATGCTGTACTGCTATAAAGGATACAAAATATCATTTCAAGCAAGAGTGACATCAATCTTCTCTATTAAAGTAAAAAATCTTTTATAGCAGAATGTTTAAGAAAACAACAGACTAAAATCACACCACAACCCAATCCAGAGGACTGCTCTCATCCCCAAAGTAACAGCTTTGGCTACAAATAATAAATGCCTGATGCTAAGAAACCATAGCTATAAACTTAAAAATATCTTTTAGAAATGTCAACAATATAATCAAAACATACTTTCAGATGATGAAGGCTCACAAACCATAGTTCACAAGCTTTCAACCATATCTGAAGAATAATGGCTATTTTCATAAGAAAAGTTACAAGTGAAATTGTAATCACAGAATCAATTCTTTCAACCACATGTCTGTCAATTCCTCCAATAGTCTTTTTATGCCTGATCTGATTAACATTATATTGGAAATTGGTTTCCATGTATTTTAGAAAACATGCAAGGATGTGGTCTAAAATTGACCCCATCATTCTTTACAAAAGCTTGTTCCAATAGAAGCTGTGATGTCCCATAATAGTGTATAATCATGTCCATCAGAATAAGCATGACTGATAAAGAATGAAGTATTTTCAGTTGCAGTGAAAAACCCATAACATCATTCTAATAAAATGCAATTAACCTCAGTAATATGTGTAATACATGTATATTTCAAACATCAGCTTGATAATTAAAGTATTCTAAAAGATCTTTAGATACTTTATACTACCATAATTTATTTCCACATAATATTAAATAATATCTTCACTCTATTGTGTAACATCTAAACTTAACTTGACAGTTAGAAATAAGATATTGAACTAGTGATCTCAATGGAAAATCCAATAAAAGTATAAAAACTCTTCTTTGTGGTAGTTTCTCTAAAATCCAGATACTTTTTTGGTCCCAATTAGTCTGAAGTTACCAAACTATTGTATTCGTTCTGGTTTTAATTATTATGTTAAACACACACATTGAATCATAATTATTGGCTCACCAGTTACCAAAATATAGTTTTTGATTTAAATGTGTATATCATGCATAGTATTTCAAATAATAATGGAAATACACAGATGAATATTTATATAGGGCTCCTAAACAATCAGTAATTGCAATTAAATGATTATCATTAGCACAATATATTATTATACAAAATACAAAAGAAAACTGAACAAGTAATACAGTAGCCTATTATTCTGTGCTTGTTTCAACAGAACAATATACCTTATTTTTAAGCTACCATAAATTTATCATTGTATGATTATGAAGAATTTTCCCAAATATCCTGTATTACTCCCCACAGCTTCATTCATTGTTTGCTTCCTCTTGATCTTACTTTACATACAAGCCCATATGGTCTTAATCATAATCACACTGGAGTTTTGTTCAGGCCAAACCATGGTTGAATGTTACATCAGTCATTTTTTCACCACATTTACTGCATGATTGAGATCACAGTCTTGCTGAAATATGAATCTTGGCTAAACAAGATAATCTTGCTCCTGATGGAATGATATGACAGATAAGAAACTGATTTTACTTGTCAGCAGGCAGGGTGCCATCAATTCTGTGCAGGTCTCCAATACCATTGATTGGAAATATTGTTCAATGGAGAATATTTCATGAAAAACTTAGCATTAATGAATTGGTGGTACCATACTTTAGACAAAACAGTGTCAAAATGTTCAAAGGTAACTCAATATACTTTGGCTATAAAATTTGGACACTGTACAAGGATAATGGCTACCCACACAAATTAAAAATTTACATTAGAAAAATTCAAAGTGCAAGACCTGAAACATCATTAGGACAAAGAGTTGTTACACAACTGTTAGATGCAGTAGAAGAAAAGTCTTCATCAAAATACCACCATGACTTTGTCAACTTATTTTCAAGCACAAAAATCTCTTGCTGATAAGAGGTATAAAGCAATTGGAACTATTCATGAAAACAGAATAGGAGGAAGAACCAGTCAATCTTTATTAGGAACTAAAGAAAAAATATTGTGTCAGTTTTGACTTTCGCTGCAATGATGAAACTTAAGTGGAATGAGAATTTCATTGTCAATGCTGCCATGAATGAGTTTATACTGTACAAGTTATAGGAGGAAGCAGGTCAAAAATAAAACAGCCTAATTTGATTCATTTTTATAACATGAGAATGGGAGGGGTAGATTTGATTGATACTTTCTAGTTATGTACATACCAATGATGTAAGAAGAAGAAATAAAAAATGGAGATGTTGCTATAATTTTCATGCAAAAGAAAAGAAAATTAACAATATTGAATTTAAAAGAAATATTGCTTTAGTTCTGATAAAAATTCACCCATTGATGTGTGATTTGGTGGACAAAATCATTAACCAATAAACTGTGCTCAAGGCCGATGTGTGGTATGTTAAAAAAACACAAGATCAATGTGCAAAAAATGTGAACTATGCCTTCATTACAGGCGAGAAACTCAATGTTTAAGGATATATCATTCAAAACAATAATGTTTTTTTAAAGCCTATGTTTTCTAACAAATAATCAGTTTTCAGTTTTATGTAATGTTTTCTTATAAAATAAAAAATAATGAAAGAAAAGGGTTGTCTTTTATTCAATAAGTTCTGTAACCTTTATGACCTGCTATCTTAATCAGCTAATGTCCTCATATAGGAACAGGTACGCAACTTCAAAGTGAAATTTATTTCATATCCTGAATTAATAAGATACCTTCTCTGAAGGTAATATAAAAAAAAAACTAACTCCTTTTTTGGGGCAGTCGGTAAAAAGTTAATCATAATGATTATACAATAAAATGATGTTAATTCTATAATAATACTAATTAAAATTGAGTTTGTTTCAATTCAAATAAATGAGAGTTAAATGGCAGAAAGTACATATTTCCAGGATTTTCTTTTTAAGATTATTGTACGAGATCATGCCTCTTGTATTAGAGATAAAACATTGTACCCAAATAAATTTATTAGTACTACCCACATATAAACATTTCAAAAACTAAATATGTTTTAATAGGATATCTTACCTGCTCTAAAAGTAAAACTTTCCTGCCTTGAGATGATAAAAACCATGATGTACAAGATCCCATAATTCCTGCACCTATCACAATAACATCATAGTCAACTCCATCAGACTCTTCACCGTCGAAGTCACCTTTTTCCCGTAATGGGAGATAGGTTCGAAGCATAGAAGCCATCTTTCTAGATCAACCTTTCCCAGTGAACTACCATCAACCTAAATAATGTAACAGTTTGTAAGTAATGCATGAAAATATATTTTATAAAATCAAAAACTTACAAATTAAAACTTTTTTGCCAATGCTAAGTTTTATATTACAATGTTTATGTATTAGAAAAAAATAAAAATAAAACAATGTAGTTATGTGAAAGTTAAACATGTCAATTCCGTGCATACAGTGAAAATAACAATAATACGTTTTGGTCAAATATAGACAACTGGGTGCAGGACTCAAGATTGGTTCTCATTTATCATTAGTTTTAGATGTATGTTTATTAGAATCATCTTTAATATACACTCGTTGTTTAAATGGCAGGACAATACGTTGCATTCAACTTCACACGCTGAAGCCAGACGACGCGTAATATTACTCCTACCTTGAATCATGAACAAATTTGTAATAATATTCTGATAACGCACAACAAAAATAAAAAGTGGTACACACACAAGACCTTAAGTTGAAATTACACTTCGCAAAAACGGCAGTTAAAACTGAAAACTTGTATATTAAACGAAGCAAACATTCTTCTAGTACCACTCAGAAAACTAAATAAAACAATTCCCAACAATAACCAGAGTTCAATACAGAAGACATTACGAATATTTAAAAACACAAATCGTTTTAAACAAATAGAAACAACTATTAATGAGTTTATCTACGAATACTTACGTTTATGTCCAATCAAATAAATGGGCTCCGTTATTTAGAGTGGCTCACGCCATCACACGCTCATCGTTTACTCTGCGTTTTCAAGGCTGGAAAATGTCATGTGATCTACAATCCATCCAGGAAAAGGCCTTGGAGCATAACTCGTGCTGATAAAATCTTATTTATCGTTTTCTATATTCAACAAAAATGTTAACGTACTCGTACATAAATATGTTGAACTTTGACAAATCTGCTGAGATGATGAAAGATCGTAAGCTATGATTATCATTTGCATAGGAAAGCTTGATAAAAAATTGGATGGCCTTTCCCCACTGGTGCTGGTACGGGCTCTTTCGGTTTTATCCATGTAAAAGCCGGTAAGTGCATAATTTGACCGAACACCATACATATAATATACATTCCACCACTATATGAAACCTATACTTACTCTTTCTAGTTGCTCTTGTCTAGGGTTACTTATGAGGAGTGAAATTACCCGAAACCCTTACAACTTGGTGAAAAGTGTAAATCGATTGATGATTGGGCGTCACATATATTTTGAACTTTATTAGTTATACTATATGCCGTAACCTTAAAGGGCATGAACGAAATGTTGTAGTGAAAGATAAGGTAAATCAAGTGAGAAACACGAAAAGTAAACCCACAAGGTATGATGATTTCTTAGCAAACATTAACTTGTAGTTTCGGATGGGAATAAGCGTTCTAAAAAAATCGATATATCATAAATGTGTTGTTTCTTAGCCAGAAATAGAAGAGAGAGCATTTATTTCATTTTCGAATTACATGACATCAAATGTTACATAATGACAAATTATCAATTCAAAACTATGTTTAAGTACAAGATTATTGAAATTCAATTATAATTATTATTTTTACTTTAAAAAAAATTACATGAAAAAATGCATTCGGCTCTTGAAAGGAGTACACCAGTCCTTACAGAGTCAATGCCCAATCTAATCTGGATATTATATGCATGCCACTATCTACCTAACTTCAGCTTCATTGCAAAGCACAGAAAGGTAATCTTCAGCCAAAATGTGACGCAATTAAGAGTCCAATTATGGAAATGATTCTTTGAAAATCTGTGCATGTGAAAATAAAGTATTATTCAAAGAGGAACAGTCAAAGTATATTCTGAAATTGGTAGACCCCTGTTTGCAAATGAAGTGCTAAAATACTGTTACGTCTGTTGCTGTTTTTATAGGCGCTATATATATAACTGGTTACGGAAGTGGATATATTGTTGATTCTTGTGTTAACGAATATTCTACAACCTTGGAGAACTGGCGGGAGTTTCGCCATATGTAACTAACACGGTAAGCTAGACACACCCACAAATATAAACTTATTCGAAACAAAGTTTGACATTAAAATAAATATATAACAAATTCGTTATAGCAACACATATCTGATACTACAAGTCACGCATATTTCTAAATACAAATTCAACCCAAACAACTGTTCATATTAAAAATAAATATATAATAATAAATTCATTTCAGAGGATAAGTCAAATTTTAATATTGTTACGATCCTGTATTACCCAATTATTTCATACCTAAAACAAAAAAAAACAAAAAAAACTACTGCAAATTTTGTAGTTTTAGTAAACATTATATATATATATATATTCAAAACTCTATTTAAAAAACAAAACAAAAAAAAACCTTCGCACTTGCACTTTCCAGTCCTTATCCAAAAGTCATAAGTACAATAAACAAATTAACTTGTATACAATAACTTACAAAAGATATAACACAAAAAAATACTCTTGGTAGATCCACGTAGGAACTGTTTCTCCAAATCAAACACCTACAAGGCTGTCATGATATTGTTACGACAGTGGAAGTCACGTGACGCTGGTAACACGTCATGAGTTTCTAGAAGAATCATCACTTTTCCTGGCAACTCTAATCTTTTCCAGGCGCCCTCTATTTTAGTGTATAAGCCCGCCAAATAAGCGGAGATATAATGGCAGATAGACAGGTATAGAGACAGATATTTGAGTCAAGTGAGCAGTAGTGACCGTCAGTAAATTGCGTGAATTGTTGTGAACTATAGCGTGTGATTAAGTTTAAAGTAATTGTGGAAATTCTGTTTATTGCAAAGTTGTATTGAGAAAGAATAAACTAGTTTTATTTAAGAACGGACTTGTATCACTGAAGTTCCTCGGGAAGAATTTATACCGGAAATTAAAAAACGACCAGAGACGTAACAAATTGGTATCAGAGAGTGGGACAGAAAAAAAAAGATGGAAACGAGAAGTGGCAAATCAAACTACAGCTTAGCAGATTTGATGGCAGCAATACAAGAACA
>NW_013666691.1:0-49209 GCF_000517525.1 Limulus polyphemus
CTGTTGCTCCTTTGAAACCTATCCCAGCTTTCGGAGAACCCTTCAGTCGTGTGACTGTTGATTGTATTGGGCCTTTACCAAAAACTGCGGGTCCTCTCGACTTCCTGAATTTATCCCTTGGATAACATTTTAGCCCAACAGATTTCTAAGGCTTTTATAAACTTCTTTACTTTCGTTGGCTTGCTAAAAGAAATTCAGTCTGATCAGGGATAAAGTTTTATGTCAGGGTTGTTTTAACACGTTCTTTATCAGATCGGTGCTAAACAGATCAAATCTAGTGCGTATCATCTAGAATCGCAAAGGCTCTTACAAGATCCCATTCTACCTTAAAAAATATGATGCTGACTTACTGGTTCGACAACGAGAAGGATTGGAATGAATGAGTTAATTTATTATTATTTGCTATTCGTGAGTTAGTTCAGTAGTCGTTAGGGTTTAGCCCGTTTTAGTTGGTGTTTGGCCATCCAGTGGGTGATCATTTGAAGTTGCTGAAGGAACAATGGTTGGAGAACGGCCCAAAAGAAATGCATTTGTTTGATTACGTTTCCAAGTTTTGGTCCAAACTCTTACGTGCTTGTGGATTGGCTCGGGAAAAGTTGAAGTCATCTCAAACTAGAATGAAAATGTTTTTTAACCACAAGGATGAAGAGCTGAAGTTCCGTCCTGGTGACATGGTATTAGTATTGTTATCCATTATTGGACATCCCACTCAAAAAAAAAAAGAAGAAAAGAACAAACAAAAAAAAAAAGAGAAAGAAAGAAAATATAACAGAATACTGTTAAATTGGAGCTTATCATTGCGAGAATATGATTTGGAGATAATCCATGTCAAAGGGATTGATAACATTTGGGCTGATGCACTTTCACGTGCTATGTAAATTTATAATCACAAGGTTATTTGTACTAATTGTGTTCTACACTGTCATGATTATTGAAGTTTTATAATCCTTTGAATATGTATCATATTTAATGTATTGTTGTCAATGTATATGTATATATACATAATATCTTAGTTAAAATTGTCTAAAAATTCTCTAAGGAGGGTGTTGTGACAGATCTATTATTCTATATATATTCTAATATCGATGTTTGTTTAAATTAAATTTAAAAATGTACATAACTTATACTGTTATATATGTATTACGAAACTCCCGCTTATTCTCTAAAGCTGTAGAAGATTCTCGAGTTTAAGAATCAACAATATATGTGTTTACGTAAACGCTAGTGTTGGCGTCAGTATTGTTATGTAAAACTGAAATTTCCAGAAATTCTCCACACGCCTATAGATATAACCAACGCGACGCACCAAAAAACAAAACAGTATCTATTATTGGTATACTATAAACCTCGGAAGTCATAATTGTGATTAACGCTTATTAATCGGAAAACTTCCGATATTTGACCAGGAACATTTATAAATTTCGAGCATTATAAACCATTTAACTTCAGTGGATTCACATCGGACATTAGTACTTTTACGAAGATATTATATAGTTTCAGTGGTGAAAACTCAAGCTCGACCTGTAATCAGCGAGGCCCACAGAGATAGCTAGCTCCCTATTAAGTGAATTGTTTATTTCTAATTAAGCACAAAGCTACACAATGGGCTATCTATACTCTTTCCACCACGGGTATCGAAACCCGGATTCTAGCGTTGTAAGTCCGCAGACTTACCGCTGTGCCACTGGGGGGCTAAGTAAATTGTACCTACGTCAACTAGAAACTAACTCGCTCATCATGAACCCTCGATATAAATGAAGGAAGTTCCAGACTGGAAAGAAGACTTTATATTGCTTGTAAGCTTGTAAAACTTTTGTATATACATAATTGTTCGTAATAATCATTTGTACTAACTGTATTAAAATATATTTGTATTAAAAAAAAAGAAAGCTGTGTGTATCAATCTTGTTGGCAAATACCATAAATTGGAGATATATATCGGCATTTATTTAACTACTAAATTTAAATCATCATTTAGCTCGATTTCAGACCATTCGAAATTGTAATACGTAATAATTCTTTATTAATTTTATTGTTAATATTTGCGGAACGTTTGAAAATTCGTCTTATTCACTTTTAATACTACTAATAATTATGTTAGCCTTTGTTAATCGCGTCCTCCCATGTATATTATGTAATATAAAATTTAATATTCTGACTCATTTGATACTAGTAATGATTATGTTCTCGCAAATATATATTAGGTAATATCAAGTTCATTTTCTAATTTTCAATACCAATAAGAAATGAAATAAGTTAAGTAAATATCAAAATGATATGATCACTTATTGACAATATACAAAACTTGCTATATGTTTTAAGATAATATCTATAAAGCTGCATAAAATGTAATATATAGATATGTTAGTTTGATATCCCATGAAAACGTGTTTTGGGGATATCTAAAGAAAATGTATGATTCTTGTGTAGTTTATGTTTGTTTGTTACTAGTCACAAACCTACGCAATGAGCTACCTGTGCTCTACCCACACTGGTATTGAAACTCGGTGTTTAGCGTTATAAGCCTTCAGATTTACCGCCGAATCTGAGGAAGAAATTTGTGTAGATATGTGTGTAATAATATTGGTAAGAATTCACACTGTGACGTACGGCCTTAAAAAAATTCGAAAGTCTGTAAATGTTAATAAGAAAAATTAAAAAATTAAACCCCTTTGAACTTCTAAAATTTATCTATGTAATTTTACATGACTCTATGTAAAGACCAGTATCTCTATCAGTAATATTTTTAATAATATCTATTCCACTAATTGAAGCTAGAACAAATATATTCAGCTCCAAGTTTCTGTAAGTTATTTTGCTGTCGGAGAAATCTATAAAATAGCATTTCTGACACAGTTGGCTAGAACCAATCAACATTTTCGACACAGTTAGTTAGAGCCAATCATTATGTTACGACTGAATGGTGACTTCTATTAAATCCCCTGTGGTGTTGTATAACGATGACATGGAGGAAAAAAAAGAATATCTAGAATGTTATTGAACTTGCTGTGATCATTAATAACGTTTAATAGTCTATTTGATAGTTTCATTTAAGTGTCGGTGCTTTAACACAAAGCTACACAATGAGTTATCTACGTTCTGTCCACCGCGGAGAATCGAGCCTCGCATTTTAGCGCTGTAAGTCTATAAACTTACTGCTTACCCAATGATAGAGAAACAATTAAATTGTTATATATTCTTCAGAATATAAAATAACAGCTTTGTACAATATAGTAAATTATTCTGTGGATTATATTAGCAAAAAGGGGAGCATACAAAGCAACATAACAATGGACTACCCCCTCCCGGTGGGTCAGAGATAACTCTGAGGACTTATCACGGTAATTATTGGGTTTCAATACCCGAAGTGGCTCATCTTTGCGCTTATGAACAAAAAACAAACTATTCCATGAAGTGTGAATAGCTATCATGATACAAGTGTGAATAACTAGTATGATACAAGTGCGAATAGCTATTATGTTGTATACTCGAGCCGACATTTCGGGATTGTTTATAGTTTATAACGTATGTGCTTGGATGAAAAAAATAAATGATAGTTTTGATATTATCGTTACTAAGTTACTTATAAAAATAACATAAAGATAGCAATAGCTAAACACTCAACGCAGTGTAGTAACATGTATTAAATAATATACGTTAACAGTTAGCAAAAGTAGGAAGTCAAATAATCTAACATGTTGCACTGATAAATGTGTACGTTTTATGAAGAATATTTCACGTTAATGATTATAAAGAACCAGTTACAATTTATAGAACCTGTGTAGATATTAATTGGTAACTGACTACATGATCAGTTTCTTAATCTGTAATTTACATCTTACTGTGGTACACAAATAGCATTTGATAAGCTTGAAAATATTTGTTATTATAATTATTATTTGCACCATGGATTACGCCATTCATGTTGTATTTTTAAATATATATACGCATATTATAAAATACCTTTTACTGTTGTTGTTTTTTATGTAAAAGATGGCTTATATATTTGCGGAAATAGAAAGTCATTGCAAATAAACTTTATCCATTATGCAAAAAAAAAGAATTCCGAGAAAAGTGATATATTGTGTAACACAATTCTCTAGCTTCCAGAAACCACCACATAATGGCTTTTAATAGCGCTTATTAAGTTTTATAAACTATATTCATGATAAAATAGTTTAATAGCTGTAAAAATTTTAGTAATACGTAGAATTTTGTATTAAAATATTTTACAAGTATCATCAGGGTGAGATGAAAATAAAATGTATGTATTATATATATAAAAAATTTCAGTAGATACTTTTATACTTTATTCAACAGATTACCTGATATTGAAGACTTGTCTTTGTGACATATTAAAAATTAATGACACATTTTATCAACGATTTAAAAGTGAAACAATGAAGCTCCCTTTATCTCCTGTTTTGAGTGATATATTTATGGATACTTTTGAAAATTTAACTTACACAAACCTTTATGGTATAAAAGGTATGTAGACGACATAATAGCAAAATAATAATGAAACCATTGAGGAAATATTAAACTATATGGACGATGACGATAAAGGAACCTCATTCACTACAGAGTTCAATAAATAGGAATTAGTCTGCTTATATGTCCTCGTTAAAAAATCAGTATATTCCAAAAAACCTTTTGTTGTCAGAATGTCACTACATCATAACTCCAATCATCCATTAAGCCTAAAACTAAGCATATTTTACACATATGCCTGGTGTGATATTAATATATAATTTGATATCGCAGATATAAACAACGAAAAAATTTACTTAAAAACAATAACACCGTATACAGATTATGCCCTTACGATTGTTGACAGAGCTTTCCATAAAATAAACGAAAAACATCTAAAAATGAGATACTCTAAACTAACTCCATTAAATAAGTTCAATGGACACTTTTTGTTTCCTGTCATCTCAAAAAAAATGTTAAAGCATTCCGATTAAAGATATATAAAGTAGGTTTTAATCCTTAAAACAAAACTGTTAACCATTTATAAACGCTCAAAGATCTAAAAAATATTGAAGACAGTTTTAGTTGTGATAAAATGTGCAAAGGACAAACAGGAAATAAATTTAAAAAAAGATTGAAAGAACACCAGTATGGCACAAAATATGGTAACATCTCATAGTTAACTCTAGCTGAACATTTCTCGAACATTGTAAATATGATTGCAAATGTAAATGTACCTTATACCTATCCACCTTCCCGTTTCTTCTGATTTTTATTTTAAAAATGACTTACCTATTTAACAGTTAGAGTTTAACAGAGACCAAGCCAACACTGTGTTCACAAGCTCTGTTTATAGTAACTATATTAACGAAACTAGTTGGCTGAAACAACTAATCAAAACTTTACCTTTCATTGTGTTTTTTACTTTTAATATACAGCACCACAATGTGCCTATTAAGAAATTATGAAAATATATATTATATATGGGCGTAGCAAGAGTCTGAAAGGTCCTTTAGGGCTCTATTTTACTTAGTAACTGTTCCCACAATTACATGTATCTAACAGTTTCATTTCCTTTATTCCACTACCCTTCTCTATGTCACATAATTTTCTATTACTAATAATAATTTTAAACAATAAGTGATTCGAGAATTATAACGTTTGTAATCAAATAATAATGAAAGTCACCATTACGAGAATTTCATGTGTATGTCTTCTGCTCGAATAAGACTTCTTTTGAAGTCGATTTTTAGTCCGTTCCTGTTCAATGAACATAATATTTAACCATCTCAGCTTTTCTTAACTCATCGAACTTTGTTGCTAGTTCTTTATCATTTTCAATTTTGAAAATGGTTGTTCTGTGTCAAGAATGTAATGTAAGCTGTGCACTCGACTGGGAAATTCGACGATAAGAAAATGTTTTCAGCAATCAGCAAGTGGTCTAAGTTCTTTATGATGGATACTTGTTCGATTATTTTCTCTTGAGATCCCCACAAAACAAAGAATTCGTTACTCAAAGTTTGGAAGATACTATTTTTTTATTCTTGCCCAAATATCTTGACATAAATTTACTATGATTTTAACTTCACCCTCAGTGTTTATTGCGTAACTTTTCATAGTCGATTTGTCTCTGTAAGTATGCAATATTCCTAGAAGATGCTGTAGTGGACATTGCTGAATTATATGTAATTACTTATATTTCATTACACCTCATTATTGGTGCTATGGTGATATAGATATTATTGTTTTTGTAAACACATTGTTTCCATATATTTAATACAGTAATGTTTTTAAACTTAGCTTTAACCTGAAGACAACTCCAAGAGTAGAATTGAAAGCTTGCTCAATAAATGCTATAAGTGGAGATAAAAGTCCGACTTACGGAGTTATTATTTTATTATTTATGATTGTACTTGATTTTGGACTTCATTAACCTATGCAAAAATTAAATTAAGAGTAGGAAAGTACGGACGACGTCACCATGTGCGAAAGGGAGGGGTGGGTGTGAAAGAGAAAGGTATTTGAGAAATGGATCTGTCAATCTTCAGATCCCCATTTTACACAACAGTGTTTATGTGTTAAAATCCTCTGTTTATATTTCTTCATTTGTTTATATATACTTATAGTACTGGTACCATCACCTTGTTTAATTTTAATACTTGCCCCTGATACCCAGATCTGGTGTATTTTACTAGATAAGTCGATCGTTATATTATTTTCAATTACGCCATTCGGCTCAAAGCGTCTTTTGTATTTGTATTTGGTGGCTATCACTCGCTGTGGAAAAGGTTTAACCTCGTAGTTATTGGGATGCCCCACAAGACCATCAAGTTCGTTCAGAACTTTATGTTCCTAACTTCATACGGGAATAGCCTAAGCAGGTCACTTAACTGGTTTAATAACTTTAAACAAATTTTATAAACCTTGCGCATTCAAATACAACATGTCACAACAACAACAACAACAACAAAATTTTGTCCGCGAAGTACGAGTTTTCTTCCTAGTTGACTTCTAAAATATGAAAAACAAATTATGTTGGTAGCAAGTAATAATAATAATAATAATAGCTGTATATTACAGGAAACGTTCCTTTAATTTTATTTAGCAATTATTATCACGTTTTATGTTTTAGTGTGTTAATGTCAACTTACCAATGGTAATAGTTATCGTTAACCAAGTTTTATTAGTCATACCTTTGTGAAGTATATATTATTTAAAATGTTTAAATACTTTGCAATATTAATTTGATACTAGTTTTCACTACTTATGATTAACATGGCAACATAATTTGCAGGATGTTATTCGTAAAGACAAAGACCTCGATTTATTTATCCATTTCTCTGTAGGCGCGAACCGTCAAGTGATTGTGAAGTCATTCATCACAAACACACATTGCTCCAGGAAGCAACTAATCTTTCCACGCTGTAGTTGACATTTGTGAGAGTTCACGCCACTCTTATTCTATAACTTAAAGTATCCGCATGTTTACTATTGTTTTCTGTAGATTAATGCTTTTGTATAAAACTTTACGCAGGCACATTAAGTTGGGACTGTAGTCATTAGTAAGATTATGTCAAGATATTTCTCGTGAAGTTTCTGCTCTGATTGATTGTCCAGCGAAGGCACAGAATATATTTTTTTTTAATTCTAAAACTCATTACTGCTTTATCATGTACGATGATCCAAGTGTGATCTAGTGGTTAATGTCTCGAAATGTGAATCCGAAGATTAAACGTTCGTGTCCTGTTACCGTAAAATCGCGCCATCGCAACGTGACTTTGAAGCCATGGATATTACAAAAGAGTTGGCTTTTGAAATTATTGGCAAGTTGCCTTCCCTTTAGTTTTTCAGTTCAAAATTAGAGATACTGATAGCGCAGATAGTTCTTGCGCAAATATACAATGCTTCATCGTGGCTCAGCTCTAAGCTTGAAGCCTTATATCGCTTAACTTTGAATTTCGATACCAGCGGTGGTCACAGCATAGATAACCTGCTGTGTAGCTTTGCGAAACAAAGAGAGATTATATAGGAAAAATAGATTTCTTGGATCTGAATATTTTTTAAAGTTGTTATTAAGCTGAACGCCCGTTATAAATATCAAAGTAAATTAACAATTACTTTTTACTACAGATATTTTTAGATAGTGTTTTCTTGTCATTTTATTTGAGGTGTTCCGAGAAGAATCTTACAGCTCAAAATTAAAGCTCATTTTGATTTTACAAATATTGTTTTTAGATAAAGAAAGGAAGCTATTTCAAACCAACCAGATATATATTGTTATTTAATTGTTAATGGCAGTGCATAACGGACTCTTGCAATTCTCTGAAGATGTTTGTTTTGTTTTTGAAGTTAAGCACAAAGCTACACAATGGGCTATTTGTACTCTGCTCACCACGTGTATCGAAACACTGTTTATAGCGTTGTAAGTCCGCAGACATAGCGCTGTGCCACTGGGGGCTACTCTGAAGAGAATACAACGTTTTCTGAAAAGGTAAAACCTTTATTCAACAATTGTTAAAGGCTGACAAATAGGGATTATTGATAATGAGTCACGTTATAACTGCTTTTATCTTAAGTTATATATATGAGAATATATGCCGTACTAGTAAAAAAATATTTAAAAAATTGAAAGTATAGCAATGGGTGCACCAAAAAGTGAGGAAACAAGGTAGGAACGGACATGATGTAATGAACCTTTCTTTTGTATGTACCCATAAGTTGTATAAAATCATGAACACAGAAAAACGAAGTAGGCATGGACCAGATGTTGAACACGCCTCCTTGTGAAATTGTACAGAGGAAGTTGTATCACACCATGACTATTCCTACCTTGTTTCCTCACTTTTTTCCTCACTCATTCAAGTTTTCAAATATTTTTCCACTTGTTCATGCACTTTTTTAATACAAGGTGACATAATATTATGCATCATTCATTCATTTGTATTGATATCATGTATGTATATCATGATCAGTGTGGATGTGTACTATAATATTGTAGTATGTGCAAATAATGATGTGTGTGTTGTGCATTCTCTTTACGTATGGTGTGTGTACACACATTGTGAGTGTTAGTGTTTGCTTTACATGTGGTGGCACACACTCTATAGTGCACAATGTTATTTAGGTGATGCAGTGTGAGTTGTGGTTGTGTGCATGTACTAAGGGATGATAAATAGTTAAATAATTTAATTATTTGGTGATGTTTATTATAGAAAAACACTAGCACTAGCACGTGGTCCCTGTGTTATTGCTCTATTTGGTGCATTTATAACTATGTTAAGTCTGTTTTTACACAGCTAAAAGTGTTCAACAATGACAGTCAGTAAGTGAGATTGAGAAATTAAGGGATTTTTTTGTATGTGTTCTACTGACTTCCTCAAGTGATTCTATGACTAATTCTAATTTTGTATGTGGTTTGTTTATCACTTAAGGGTGTCTCAAATACTTTAAGGATTTATTATTTGGTTGTTAAAGGTGTATATGAGTAAATAGTTTGTATTGCATGTATTGTTTATCCGCTTCCTTTCTACTATAAGTACTACCGTATTTATGATAAAGACGCTGAACGACAGTCAGCCAGACAAGTTTAACGTGGCAATCACCATAAAACACGCATATATATATAGGGCAAATGTGTTCTAATTGTGTATCCATTGTTATCAGTAAAGTATATTTGCGCTATAAACAACTATTAAAATATGCAATAAAAAAACAACACTTTCTAAAATATTATAAGAGCCAATGCTTTAATTTTATATGCTACAAAGTAAATAATATCAACACTTGGTTAAGAACAAAGTGAACTCAGTTCTGCCTCTTTTTTTAGTAACAACCAGCTTCACACACACTGCAATATTAAACATAAATAACTTAATGCAATAACATAACATCAAAAATGATTTTGATTGAATAAACTGATTGGTACTTTGCATATCACATATAGCAAAAACTTAAACAGATTATAGGCTTAAAGTTTATTTGGTTGTTTGCACTATAAATTAGTAAATCAACTTAAAAAGACTGTAATAGTTTTTTTTTATTCTATAATATTTGTAAAAAGCCTTACAAATTTTTATCTGCGCATAACAGTTCTTAGTTTTAGAGTGACAGACCAGAGGAAAACAGATAGTCAGCAGCACCCACCGCCAATTCTTGGGCGACTCTTATTATGATAGTTCGTTTGTTTCCGAATTTTTGGGCAAAGCTCCACAAACTGTTATCTGTGAATAAAAGTCCCTAGTTTAGAAATGATAGATTAGTGGAAGGCATCTAGTCAAGAGCACCCACCGCAAACTATTCGGCTACTCATATTTGAAGGAATTCTACTAGGACAATAAGGTACTTTTGACACATTGTGGATTTGTTTGCCACCATTTTTTTAAAAATTTGTCACGAGCTATTTAATGACACTTTCCAAAAGTATCTATTTAGAGTTAGCGATAACCGAAGCGCTTTCGGAAGGTAGACTTTTCGTTTTGTGTGTGAATTGTTATTATTCTTATTCTAAATCAAACTTATAATCACATCTTCTGAAAAAAACAACAACAAGAAAAAACGTGTTATTTGTAGTCATGTTGTATGATCATAACTCTCATTTATTGAAAAGAGTAGATAATAAAGATTTATTTAAGCGGCAGGTTCCGAAGAAATGACTGAATTTTACAACAACGTTTGTGGGTAGACTTTTCATAAATTGTGAAAGTACATATTTGTTTATTAACATTGTGGTTTCATATTTTATACTTAAATACTTTTAGATGTAACAGAGAGAGAGAGAGCAACGACCATTTCTAATCGGAAAGCCTGGCATGGCCAGGTGGTTAGGGCGCTCGACTCGCAATCTGAGGATCGCGGGTTCGAATCCTCGTCACACCAAACATCCTCACCCTTTCAGCCGTGGGGGCGTTATAAAGTGACGGTCAATCCCACTATTCGTTGTTAAAAGAGTAGCCCAAGAGTTGGCGGTTGGTGGTGATGACTAGCTGCCTTCCCTCTAGTCTTACACTGCTAAATTAGGGATGTCTAGCGCAGATAGCCTTCTTGTATCTTTGCGCGAAATTCAAAACAAATTAACAAACAAATTATAATCGGAAAAGTAAAATAACATTTATTTTTCAGATGTCTCTTTAAAATAGAATAAAAATCATGGGTTATTTTTTTAAGTCTACATTTCGAAATGTTGTAAATTATGATTTACATGGATTGTAATAGACAGAATTAAGAAGAAACCTAAACAAACAATTTGAACTCATTTTATAAGCACTACAAGTCTTTTATAAGCACGAAGTAATGAATTATCAATATTGTACAGTTTATGTTAATTTTTATGAAATTTCAACAATCAAACATACACATAAGCTGCAAAATAGGAACAGTGAAATTAAAAATTTAAAATAGACTCAAATGTAGATACTCCAGCTGATCGGATTCTACATCTTTCATTGTTTGAAACTAGGAAATAGTTGTGCTTATGAAACAAAAGAAAAGTGTTATAATAAGCAAACAACCGCCGGCTATATATATATATTTGTTTGCTCTAATCTGATCGGATATTAATATTGATTAGAATTGACTCACCGAATTATAACAACCTCTACTAAGTTAGTGTAATAACCAACATTTACTAAAAAGATAGGCAGTTAGCTAGTGCAAATGTGTTTAAATGCATATCTTCATGCAACCACAAAGGTTTCATAAAGCTATCCACATCAAAGTATGTGTATGAGTTTGGAGTAGGGACAGGTGTACATTTAAAATCATATACGCTGTAGATGAAATATTCTATAATATGTACTAAATATATTTACTGGGACAGTTTCTAACAAATTCGTACACGTCTTACTGATAGAGAATTGAGTACGTTATATTAAAACGAATATGAATACGCAAAACACCAAGTCGCCTAGCAACCACAACTAGCGTAAATTCGTGGTGGAACTACATGTATCAGAACTATATTTTAATATTGTTTAACGTTCGTAGGTAGTGTGATGCCATCGAAAACCTATCGCTTTTTGGGAAGGGTATGTAACAGTCCATTTCAGCGTTGTATATTTAGATCATGGACTTAGATTTATCCGAGACAAGGATATCTCTTGTGTTTAAGAGCATTAGAAACAAAGGGAAATATATTACTTGGGGGTACCCAGCCATGGTAAACAAAGGTCAGTGTCTAATAACATAAAGGTCAGTTGTAAAAGCCATCCACGTGCCCCAGGTAACAATATATAGTATAATCAAAAAGGATCTTTGTCTGAAAATGAGGCCAACTGGGTATAAGTTCTCCAAGATAAGATTTCCAATCATAAGTCCTGTGAACTAGCAGATAGAGATTGAAATAAGTGTTCATGCTATTCCATATGAAGACATACCGGTCAAGTCATCGGACATAGCACCTATGGATTTTCGTGTGATCGGACTATTCAAACGGGCTCTGAGAAACTATGGTTCTCGTATATTAGATAAATAATAAGGAGTGGCGTGCTTTGGACCTGATATCCTTACGGCGAAGCCTTTAGCAATGGAAACTACGGGGACGTCAACAGGGAAGAACGTGAAGAAGCTCCAAAATTGTTTTAATATAATGTGCTTTATCTTCTGTATTATTTTTTGGGATATTTGTAAAATTTGCATAATACTTATAGTGGAATATTTTTAAAATCAATAGCTTATGAAGTAAAAACTAATTATGATTTACTATATTAACTGAAATTATTACATATTTATACAACGATGAAAATGTTTCTAATGGGTGAAAGAATTCAATAAACTTAGAAATAAAGTTTTTGAAGTATATCAGAATACGGAGGCCATTTAAATAATAACTTAATTTTGTGGTTAAATTCAAATAATGAATGATTTTGATAATGAGGTTAGTATTTTCTATGTACTTTAGTGGATTGATTTTTAGTTTTGTTCTACGCATTCATCAAAAGTTAAAATTAATATGGAGTGTGTGTGTGTAAAATATATTTTTTTCAGCCTGGGTTTTAAAAGTAAAGAGCATCGCTTTTTATCACGCTATATTTTTCTTTAGATATCAAAATTAATATAACTGTTTCTTAAACATATTTAACGTATGCGCGTGTTCATATTATATTTGTCTGCTTTAAAGCAAAGTCACATTGAGCTAGCTGTCCACATCGGGGAATTAAGCTTCGGATTTTAGTGTTGTAAGTCCGTAAACTTACCGCTATCCCATATGGGGACATTTTTTATAGAGATATGTATATTTACAGCTGTTGTTATTTGTTTAATTTCGCGCAAAGCTACTCGATTGCTATCTGCGTTAGCCGCCACTAGTGATAGACAAGAGGAAAAGAAACTAATCAATACATCCACCGCTAACTCTTGGGCTACTCTTTTACGAAAGAATAGTGGGAATGACCTATTTTCCAAGCATTATTTTGGTATACTATATTGAATAAGGCTATCTTATAAACTGAAAATTACCACTTTCAGTCATTAAGAATATCACAATGTTTTCACTTCATTTAAGTAACGAGCATTTTTCACCAAAGTTGGAAAATCTTTATACAAATATATAGTCATTGCAAAACTACATCAAGTAAACAAAATTTTCTGCTAAAGTATTATCGATAGCATAAATTATTCTTCCAAGAAGTTGCTTTTTAGCTACATTTTATGTCGAGTAGACATGCGTTATTAAATGTTAAGAGTGTTCTAGCTAGACTAATCTTTTCATATAGATTATTACTCCAAAAATAAAAATAATATGACTGAATTTTTAATGACTTTAGAAGTACTTCTCATGCCTACTGGGTTCTATCAATATTGTAATTTCCATCGTTTCAACACGTTTCTCAGCTGAGATTTATAGCCCAGTAAACACCACATGGTGCTATTAATCAAACAGCTGTCACTCATCGCTTTTAGTAACTCTGAAAGCTTCAAAACCAACAGAAAAGTTACAATAAAGCTATCTTGTCTGCATTTTTCTTCTGTCTGTTTATCTCTATGGATTTTTTGTTGTTGTAGAAACAAAACAGCGTTAGGCTTATGCTGACATTGTTGGAATTTTATTCTTACTCAAAGTGAAAAGATAAGTTCACACACACACACGTAATAGACTAATTCATCACAAATAAAAATTCAATGACCAACCATTGTATAGATCTCAGAAAAACTTTCATGTTCATATATGTATTTGATCTATACAATTAAATTAGCAGTACATCTTTTAAAAAGTTTATTGTTCAAAAGATTTATTGCTAATAAATTTATCGTGCTTGAATGTTAACGTTCCTATCCAGAAAATGATAAAATTTGAGTAGAAAAAGACAAATATTATATATAAGATAATTAATGTAGAAAAGTACAATGAAAATCATTTTATTTGAGTTTGGAACAGCTTCATACACTAAAGACTTTAACAACGCAGAACCATTCATATCCTTAGTAGCTCAGCGATAAACCCAAGGGCTTATAGCGCTAAAGCTAAAATCCTGGGTTGATCCCTTTCGGCTAAAACATAGTAAATAGTCTTTGCGCTAAAAAAATAACCATAAGCACAAAATAAAAGAAAAGTTTTATTTTTTTAAAAAAATAAGCTACATATGTTTTCGTAGGTCTTAAACTGTTACTGCACAGATAAATGATTAACTTAAGTGGAAGATAAAATCTAACTTATAATTCACCGCTTTAAGGTAAAAGTGACTGATGATTGACATTACTTTTGATATAAATGAGTAAACATAATTGTAAGCTAACAAGGCGTTATCAAATAAAGTTCACAACCACAAAAAAAACAACATATAACACATGTTCAAACATAAAGAATGTACCATTCAAATCTTAATCTATCCCACAAGGTTCTGTCGATCAGTCAAACAATAAAATTGTTACAGGAAAAATTTTATCATTTTTCATGAGGTAATGTTCTATTGGATAACAGATACTTGCTTTCTTTTCTTTCTTTCTTTTTTGAAATAACCTTAAAGAAAAGTTAAATTTCTTTTGTTGTATTATCAGTATAGGGGTTGAACACTCAAGTCGAAACGGAAAGGCGATGTCTCTCGAAGCAATTCATTTTCGAACAATCCGTATTTTTGTCAACCAATTAAATACTGAGGAAAGCGTCTCTGTGAATAGTGCGTGATCCGTTACATGTTTAGATGTTACCTTATTAGGAGTATTGGTTAAAAATTCACTTCCATCCAACCCAAATTTTCATAAGCAATCTAAACTAGCAATTGTGGTACCTCATTTTAACCTTCTAAAACAACAATTACTAACTAGAGCAAAAATAAGGTTTACAATACAATTTATCTTATTGACTACAGAAAAAAGATGGTTAAATTAGAACAGTTGCAAAAAGTAAATATACAGCAATGAGCTATTCATGCATGAAAGTCGTAGGTACTAGAATCTTCAAGTATAAAATAGCAAATAACTAATGAAGAGTTACTTCAGACACTATCATCTAATTTATTCGCTTATAAACAACGTAGTCGCTGGTGTTTCGATTGTGCTATTTTCGCACTTAGTTTTTCCATCAACTTTATTTAGGGTGTACTTATTTCTACCTGGAAATGATTAATTCCAATGTAAACATAACAATTTTCTGTTTACTACTAGTAATCAGTAACACATATATTTAGAAATAGGTTTCGTTTCTTACTGGCACCATATCACTTCCTTCCTTTGCCTCTCTAGGTTTATTAGTTTCCTCTCGCATTGCGCGGTTTTATTTCTCTTCATTCGTTGAACTCCTGTCTTTTATATCCCTTTCTTAAACCCAGTTCTCTTTCATTCTGATCTTGCACCTTTTCCCCTTATATTGGATTATAACGTTTCAAAACCATAGGAAGTCTTGTGGTCTCCATACCGGTTGGACAAGAAAGGCGGTTGCTCACTCCAATCATTTTCTAATGACTTATAGTACTGTAATCCTCTAATTCCTTAGAGACTGACCAAAGACCGATTTATCTTACACCCAACTTCATAATAACCGATAATAATTTACAGTTCTTAATGAGTAAAGCCTCAAGTTTTAGAACGTGTTAAGATTAACTGGAATCATACAAAACAAGTCAATAGCAAATCTTTTAAAAATGTCGCTTAGAAAAAAGCTTAGAAATGGGAGAAGAAAGGAAAAAATGTCATCAACGAACGTATACTATATTAGAAAAAATACTATTTATAATTTAGGAACAAACAAGTTGTTGTTGTTTTTGAAGTTAAGCACAAAGCTACACAATGGGCTATCTGTGCTCTGCCCACCACGGGTATCGAAACCCGGATTCTAGCATTGTAAATCCGCAGACATGCCGCTATGCTACTGGGGGGCATGGAACAAACAAAAAGCATTACTGAGTATATGAATTCTTCACTTAGTAAATACGCTATTAACTTTGCCTATAAAGCCAGTAACAATTTTATATTAATGCATAATGTTTTTACAACTTTATGGAAAGAACTGTAGTTTAATCTACAAATACTGAAACATTCATGTTTAGTACTGATAACGTATATACAAAATATGTACAGTTTTTATCAGAAATTGGTGAAAAATACAATAATATAATTCCTATATTGTTTGGGGTTCTCAGATTACATAAATATATTTATGATTTTAATTTTATGTTTAATAGTATCAAGAAAACCTAGAAAATTCGATAGCACACTAATGGCAATAAATTAATGTATAGAGTTTTGTTATAGCCTTTCTTACTATGTTTCGTTTATGAATTTTAATTTCACATAAATAAGAAATCTGTGAGATGAATTTATCAACCATGACTATAGGTAAATGTATACTTTCTGAAAACATGGTGACATAATACACAACCGTGTTGTGAAATAAAAATTATATAATTCGTAAAAATACGTGAGGTGTCAAATAGTAAGATTTTGTTTTGTTAATATGACCAAAGAAACATTTATATTCGCTAAAAAGTCTTCATATTCCTGAAGAAAGACTTTTTGTTTTTATTTATTGGTATGGAACTATTGAAATCAAAAGATTTTAAGTATTTCCGCCTAAAAGTCCTCAATTTGTTCTTTACTTTCGATGAAATTACTAATGATACTGGAAGGATTATTACCAGTTCTTTCTTTAATAATGTTAAAATATTTGCTTAAGATCTTTTTAAGGTAATTAAGATCTTTACCGATTAAAATTGATGACTTTATAGTCATACCATTTCTTTTGAACCTGCTACACATTTATATTTGTATGATGACACAAGTGCCAAAATACTATAACTACTAAACATATTTAGCTATCAGAACTTAACCTGGAAAGAAGTTCGTTCCTTCATCGTAAGAAATGCTCATTACTTGGTCTTGAATATAAATATAACTAAACAAAACTTCACTTATAGTATTTGTAACAAAACAAACATTATCAGATTTCATAGACGGAGCCCTTTACTCTTAATTTTCACAAACGAAGCTTTCTGCTGTGCTTTGATTCTGTATTTTCTGTAACAAACTCCCACTGTATTTATGTGGAATTATACACAGACGTTTCTCCACGTTAAAATACTTTTATTTGCCAGCTTTTGGTAAGAGGGTATTTTAACGTAGAGAAATGTCAGCGTATAATTCCACATATTAATTTACCAACGTAATGAGTCTTAAACAACAAAAAATTGTCATTTAACTCAGTTTCAGGCTATTGGAAATTATAATACGTTACGTAATAAACTGGAGACACATCCGTATAAATTGTAATACATAACACAGGTTTCTAGGTTCTTTGCTCTTGGAGCTATGGCGGTCACATATTATTTTCTATGTGTTTTTTGCTTGCTTACCTTACAAAAAGATGCACGTATGCACGTATTATAAGTAATAATACCCAGGTGCACACCCTCACCCTCCACTTACTATATGTGCAAAATTTCAGGTTTCTAGGTTCTTTCCCCTTGGATTTATGGTGGTCACACACACCCACATAACATCATTTTATTGTTATAGATTCAGACACAATGTACAGTAACAATTCAATATTGGTTCATTATATTACATCATATAAATAAAACTCCTACGTTTAATTTAACCTAGCAAAACTAATATAATTCACTACGAATGACGTGTATTAACAAGCTAGTTGGATACTCTACTACAACTCACAGACATTCTCAAGTTTAGAAACAGGTAATCGAAAGTAAGAAATATAGTCCCAGCTTTAGAGCTAGTTGAAAGAATAGTATTCATTTCAATACATAAATGACGATACTAATATGTTAATTAAATAATGAAAAATACAGCAGCTAATAGTATTATAGATGCTTATTCAACTAAACTAATGAAGTTGTGCTGTACTATAGTAATGAGGTGTTATATTACTCACAGTAGCTAGCGAAGGATAATGCTAACAGTTCATCCCACATGCTAAAAAGTGTTCTTTATTTCATTGTTAATATAAAGCAATAATTAACGCTAAACAATTAACGAATAGTCACGCTCGTTTTGAAAAATTGTAGTGTTTTGCAAAATATTTAATTGTTAAAGCGGTGAGAAATAGAGTGGGAAAGATTTAGAAATTAAATAAATGTCGACATGTATCCAATTTATGATATTTTCCAGCAAGATTGATACACACAGTGTTTTTTAAATGCAAATATATTTTGATATACAAACAATAACAAAAATTTACAATAAAGGTTATTAAAAGTAATGATCTATATACAAAGGTTTTGCAAACTTACAAACAATATTGAGTCTTCTATATGGTCTGGAACTTCATTGATATTTTATTAAGGGTTCACGATAAGCGAATTAATTTTGAGTAGATGTAGATACAATTCACTCAACAGGGAGCTAGCTAGCTCTGTTCTCTTAAGTTAAATAATTTATAATATTTGAAATTTATAAACGTTTCTGATCAAATATCTGAATGAAGTTCCCGATTAATAAGCATTATAACAATCACAGTTATAGCTTCCGAAGTTTATAGCACACCAACTATAGCAAATCAATAACATATACTACCTTATAACGCATCACGTTGGTTATATTTATAGGCGTGGGGAGAGTTTTTCGAAATTTCAACATTATAAGCGATACACCAGTATATTGTTGATTCTTACACTCGAGAAATTTCTATAATTTTAGTCAATAGGCGGGATTTTGGCAATACAGATTTAAGAGTATAAGTTATGAACATTTCAAAATGTAAATTTAATTTTAACAAATATCGATATCAAAATAGATATATGATAGCAAATCCGTCTCACACTTGAAATTTTGCACCTATACTAAGTGGAATTTAAGGGGGTGCAGGTGAACATTATTGCTTATTCACGTGCGTGCGCGCGTGCGCGAGCGCATCTTTTTTGTGAGGCTAGGTAGCGAAAAACTGCACAGGAAAGAATATGTAAAACAATAAGTGGAACTTGAGGGTTTGCACCTAGGTATTATTACTTATTTACATGCGTACGCTCATCTTTTTTTATGCGAAAAAACACATAGAAAAGAATTGTGACTGTCATAGCTCCATGAGGAAGGAACCTAGAAACCTGAAATTTTGAACCCATACTAAGTGGACCCGCGCGCATCTTTTTAATGATGTTAACCACATAGAGAAGAAGTGGTTCCTTATATTACAAATACAAATCACATACAGACAGACACGCACGTGCGTGTCTGTGTATATATGACTGCCATAGCTTTAAGAGGAAAGAATCTAGAAACCTGAAATTTTGCACCTATACTAAGTGCACCCTGAGGGTTTGCACCTGGGTATTACTATTTGCCATATCCACGTGCATGCGCACATCTTTTTAATGAGGCAATCTAGCGAAAAACCACATAGAAAAGAAGTGGTTCCTTATGTAACAATTTCTAATATATATAAATGCCACTACGTTTTGGTAACAATACATTCCACAATAGCTTTTATATCATGTTTTTTATCAATAAAAGTACAACCTAATATTATTGTTAAAAGGCTGTGTGCTGAAAGTATAAAATGAAATGTATAAGCTACAAAATTTAAAAAAATATTTGATGTTTTCTAATTTAAAGGCTCCGTCAAATAAAGAGGTTTACTTTATAAGGTTACCTTTATAAAAAGGCCACATTCCGTAAATGAGCAACAAATGTATATAGGTTATACTTTTATGCTAAAATGGATTCAGAATACACACACTGACATAGACATCTAGAATAAATCAACCTAATAATTTGTTGTTTTTTTCTTCTGTGTGTGTGTCAGAACCTTTTTGTTTGATGTCAGAGTAATTAACAACTCAAAGCCGGGATTGAGAAACTGGTTTTCATCCGTCACTCGCCATTGATTATATAGAAATTAGCTTATATTTGTACTAAACTTATTTTTGTGATCAGTAATAAAACTTAGTATAATTGTACTTATAGGTGACTATAGTGTGCTTTTGTTTATATATTTTTTTGTTTATATTTGCAACTTTTACCAGTTTATGCTGTTGAATGTGCATTACAGCAAACACACGAAACCTTATAAGTACATTCACGTGTATTGAAGATCTCACCAGTAATCGACTGGTGTTTTATAACTTTGTAGCTAATTATCTAATTATTTCTCTTTATTACTAATTTCGTTAAATCTTATTTACTGTAATACTTAATTTAACTTTCTTAATTATTTTTTACACCTATGAAAACTGTTTTGCGTTGTTAGGCTAGTATAAAAGTTTAGGATTAATCCGAATCTTCTATTATTGGGATTAAGGCTCAAATACCATTAAATCCAAAAGTATCCAACTGATAATTCACTGAATTAAAATTATTATAGATGTTGTTTTTATGTGCATTACTAAATGTTACTAAATTGGCTTATACCTTTAAAATTCCAAAATTTAACCCGGCTGAGGATAAGCGCAGATAGACTATTGTGAAGTGTTGCACTAATACAAATAAACTAACATAATATTAAGTTTGTTTTAGCGCAAATCTACACAAAAGGCTGTCTACTATTTGTCCATGATGTGGAATCGAACTCCAAGTTTTAACTTTGTAATTCCAAAAACGTACCGATGACCCACTGGGACATACAACATTAAGTAATTATAGTCATTTTATCATACTGGATAGGCAACAATTTATGTTACATTTTAGTTGTAACTAACGTAATTAACTTGTTTTGTGATCAGAAGTTCATGTTAAATACTGTATTATAAAGTTGTTAGCATTGAATTATATATACATATCTATATATTATCTGCAAAATTAGAAAATGACACATAAAATCTGAGTCAGAAATATTTATTCAGTACAAAGCTTGGTATTTAAAAATTAAAAGCTAGTATTCCAAGAGCATCACCTCAATATTTTATCTCTTATGATAGATATTCAATGTAAGTGTTTGCAGCGAATGATTCTTCACTGGCTTAAGAGCTTCTTTCGTTAAAATCCGGGACTAGTTTTCTCGCGGAAGATACAGTGTAAAACCCCTTTGTGTCGGTTTGTGTTTAACAGGAATCAACCAAGGAAGCTTGTAAAACATTTCACTTAAAAAGGAAGAAGGCGTTATTTTTAATTGTAGCTAGTCTCTTGGTTGTATCAGCTGAGGCATTATAAGCCAGTGTCTGAGTTATGTTTAGTTGGTGCTTTTATTGTGAATATCCAAATTCTCCCTGAACTTGAAATTAAGTAACCTGTGGAAAATAACACAAAACAAAAGATTCATAAAGTCATTAATGAGATTGATAACAACAGAAAGTTTTGTGAAAATTTAAACTCGTGAACAAATGTCTCAAAAAGTCATTCTCTGTGAATCTGTACGTGATTATCACCGCGTATCTGCCACGAGACACAATAATACTTTGACAACGCCTGTACATCCCACTAATCAGATGTCATACATGTTGTTATGAAGATTGGTCCCATTCTTGAATAAGAACTTTCATTGGACGGGCTACTGTGACCCTCTATATAATGTATAAGTCATTTCCAATTCGGTTCAGGTTAAGAGATCTTGCTAGCCAATCCATCCTCTTTGTTCAAGACATGTCGCGTTGATCCTTGCTCATAAATTAAAATGAAGTTTGTATTGTATCAGAACACAGCCTTATTTACGGATAAATAATCTAATCTCGGTACGTAAATGTGGCAAGGGTTCTGACACAGAGTTCCATCTTCCCTATATACTGATTTCAACCCACACCATTACAGATCATCTTCCATATCTTGTGTGGTCTGCAACATTCTTTGGCAAGAAACGTTCATCATATTTTCTCCAGATCCTGATACACCTGTCAGTATACCCAAGAAAGGATCTGAATTCGTCAACGAAGACTTGTGTCCAATTTGATAGAAACCAGTCGTACTGCTCAAACGTGCCAGGGCGTCAAAATACGTAGACTAAGGTACCAGCCTCATGAACCGTTTTCAAGTCATCTCACAATTTGATACTGCGTGTCCAGCTGGTCAATGACGTGACTCAATTTTAATTTGACAGTCTCCCCAACGGTTTGTGACCCTTCTGCACCAGTTGTGGTATTTACTCCAAATATGGAAGACCAGGCTTTGAGACACATTCAGTAATCGAACGACATGATTTCCAAGAACAAGCTCAGCTTCCACACCAACGTGTACATCGTCTGACAAGTTGAATCTACTAGCATTGTCTATCTGTCGTTGTGTTTTGTAGCATACATACACAGTGCTGATCATGTGCGAATACTCAAGAAATGATTGTTAATTTCTTAACAACTTTGTACTATGAAGTTACGTATAAGAAACACCGGTTGCGGCTGAAAGAGATGAGAAAACGGCCGGCTTTTGGTCAATCGATAAGGAATTAAGGGATTACAGTACGTTCTAAATCATTAGATAATTATTGGAATGAACGTCCGCCTTTCTTGTTCAGCTGGTACGGAGAGTACGGGATCACCTATGATTATGAGACATTGTAATCTTATATACAGAGAAAACAGGTGTGCAAGGTCGAGAATAAAGGAATAAAAAACAGGCGTTCAACGAAAAGGAAGAAGACCGAGAAGTGTGAAAGAGAATGATTAAATTGAGAGAAGTAAAGGAAGAAAGTAATATGCTGCCAGGAAGAAATAAACCTATCTTTAAATCTATGTGTTATTGGTTATAAAAATAAACATGAATTTGTTATGTGTACATTAGTATGAGTCAATTCCCAATAAGAATAAGTACTATCTAGAATAACATTGATGGACATTACCAAGAAGAGTGAAGTGCTAGAATAGCATGATGATAACCAAGTGGTGCCAGAAGTGGACAATTCATAACGCTTTGAATTTTGTAAGACGTTTTTCTTGGAAGGAAACATTTTCCGTTTTTATCAGTTTTTTAATGATTTTACGAACCTCCTTTTTGTTACTCGTCATTTTTCATGAGTCAAACTGTTTATTAACACGATTACACGTTTAGTAAATGGCTCATTATGAAACTCCTCTTTATTGCAAACATTGATCCTTATCAGAAAGTTGAATAGTATACTTTTCTATTGTAAGTATTCATTCTTACTTGTTTTCAAACTTATATAACGATCGATTAAAGTTAAAGCTAAGAAAGAAATATTTTCGCTATTCCAGATTAAGTCTGATAAAGCAGTACCGATGGTTAAAGTTAAGTGGTCATCCAGAGATTGTGATAATTAAGTTTCTTTATGGAATTTTATTCTGCTACAATCAGTCTAGTGTCTATCGAACCTAGCAAAGTAATCAAAGGTATTGAATAAATAAATTATTATTCTTCATACTAGCAAGGATAGCTCAAATTCTTTCAGAAAACAGAAAAATATTCTCATTGTTATAAATCATAACGTTTCACGCTGTTTGGGATTAATATTTCAAATCGGCTTGTGAACTACCCTGTTCTTTATTTTAACAGAACTTATATCTAATCTGACTTGATATTATTATTAGAATAAATCTTATAATTTAACAAGGCTTAAGTTATATGATGTGTAGGTTATTCTTTTCTATTATGTTTCTTCAGATTTTGTGGGATTTGTTAAAAACTTGAGAAAATCACCGGATTTCAGTGGATATGATCCACCTGTAACCTTGTCATGTTAGCCGTAACCTGATGGTTTCAAGATTTTTTTCAATATTGCAGTTTATCACCATCCCAGTATTAACAAAATAGTAGAATACAACAATTTTCGATGTTTATCAAAAGATCACAAATTCGGTTCAAAAATTTATTCAAAATCAAAGCAATCCGATATAGTTGCATAGCAGTAAAATTTACTTCGTTTATTTCCTCCACTTATTAATATAATGACAATATTAAGCATGTTCGTTTGTAAATACTTACCTATCTTAAAACGTTTTGTTTCAACATTTACTTACTTTCTTAAAACCTTTAAATGTAAATAAAGTAAATTAAAGTTGCTTGTTATTATCGTTGATTTTGTTAACTAGATGTGTTTCCAAAAGTTTATGTATGACTGTATGTTTTACGAAATGATTTATATTGAAGAGCATGTATTTTTTTTATAGAGTATGTTACAGAAATATCAAAGAAACAGATGTGTGGCATATTGCTAAATATAGTGCTGAGAGAAAAACACTTTACTCAGTTTCGGAGTGTTTTTTATGCAGATTTTCGTAACCATCTTGAATAAAGGTAGGATGTTTTGCTACATTAATTTTTAAGCGTTAATATTAGAATAGAATTTAGCAGAACTGCGAAGAAACAGAAAATGGGCTTTAGATTTTTCCTGACTTGAGAAACAAACCGAACAATACACATCTGGTCACTTAATAGAAAATTTAACTCGACTGTAAAGCTATTACTGTTCTTTCAATACAAGTTTTAATTTTAGCACGTATATTAGGCTAATGAATAAGAAAACATAGTTTCTTAGATTCTGGACATATCAAGAAGGAAACAGGTTTGAATCTCGATAAAACCCTAACTGCGTAGCGTTGAGGAACAATTAATAAAACATAGATTAATATACTACATGCCACATACAAATATAGATAAATAGATACCGTCATCAATTTGGTCAAAATATGTAACTTTAATAATTTAGATTATATTTATGAAGGTTCGCCTTGAAAAAAAAAAGTTCTTTATACTTAAAACAAGAATTTCAGAAATTCAGTTAACTTGTTTAATGAAAACAGTGTTAACTGACTTTCCGTGACCTAAGTTTTTTTTTATATAGGCATAGAAGATTACATAACAGTATTGCGTTAATTGTTTTATACACAGTCTTGGCCAAAACGTTTGCATATTGTGTAACAAATAAGATCATTAATATTAAGATGAAATACAAATACACTTAGTGCTGTCAAACTGAGAAATGCATGCTATGTTAAACATCTACATATATAACTTGTATAATGAGACTGGTTCTTTGGGTATCATGAACGATTTATTAGAACAACAAACAATTTCATCAGACACCTGTAGAAAGACGTGTTATTCAGCATTTCACCTATCACAACAAAACCTTACCAAAATATGTATAATGACAAAATATAACAGCAAATTATTATAAATAGTGTCTGTAACTTTATATCAGTTCATATTAAACATTCAGTACTTGGTTGGTCCTGCTCGTATTCTAATAACCTCCAAAAGGCGAGGTGACATGCTGTCGATGAGGTTATTGATGTAATTCACCGTGATTTATTCCCAACTTGTCACTAGCAGGCGTTACAACTCAGCTAAAGTATCTAGTTTAGAGCCGTGGTTAGCAATTTTCCGGCTCAGTCCTGCCCAACAGTTCTCAATGTTATTAAAATCTAAAGTCTATGTTGGCCATGTCAATTTTGTAACGTCCTCCGAGTCGAGATAATTTTGTACAATACACGCACTGTGGGCAGTGGCATTGCCATCCTGAAACACATATATTTATCGATAAACTTTGTCCTAGTATATGGCAAAAATATCGTCTTCATCTGATGCCTGTAGGCGGCGCCATTGACTTTTCTCTGGATTATAAGTAGAGCAATTTTTCCACCATGTTTAATAGCTGCCCAAAAATGCACTGCACCACCTTCTATGTATTATCTGTGGGAAAGACAGTCTTCCATAATCTGTTCTCTAGGCAAACAACAAATACTAATCCTACCATGAGCTTTAATAAGCCGGAAATAGGATTTATCTGAAAAGATGATGTGCTGTTATTTTCCTAATTCTAAGTTATCATGCTGTCTTGCTCAAGTAACACAGTGACGGCGGTGAATTCTGGTTAATATTGGTTTGCAGATAGCTCTTCTTGCAAAATAACCTTGTTTGGTCAGTCTTCTATTCACTGTTCTTCTGGAAACTCTGGAGTGACTGTGTTCCTGCCATTCCTGTGGTAAGGTTTTACAAGACTTCTTTCGACCTTGTCGTGTTACCCTGATCAAAACACGGTCATCTCGGGCAGTAGTTTTTCGGCGTCTACCAGTAAATTTTCCTGGAACAATGTCTACTATAGTCTAGTCGATGACGTTTTAGGATTTTGGATACAGTACACTGGAGGTACCCTACAGTTTTTGGCAATGTCCATTCGCTTCATACCATTTTTTGGATAGTCGAACAATTTGACGCCATATAGCGTCTGGCACGTAACGAGACATGACTCTACACCAAATATAGAGAAATTTTCTGATCAAAGCGTTGATCTGTTTCGAAAAAGATTATGCCAAAAGCACACCCTTTTATACCAAACAGATGTGTATGTGTGTTTTGACGAACAAACGTTCAAAACAACTTATACAGGTCAGAATAACAACTCGTCCATGTTTGTCCGATCAATAAGCTATCTTCTTTGTTACTACTCAGGCATGTAGACAATGACACCAATACAGAACAGTATGTAAACATTTTGGCCAAGACTGTACTTAGTTGGATAGTGTTAAACTCAAAGGTCTTTCTTGCACATGTTGTGAGTGATCTTGTTTAACAAGTACAATTATAATATTGTTTGGCACTTTCTGTTACAGATTTTAAAATGATTGAAGTGACAAAAGTTTGTTTTTCTTAATCAAGATATGAAAATGACAAATGTGGAATATATAAAGTAAAACTGCTTTGTTAAGCTTAGTTATAGAGAATATGTTTGAGATACATTGTATAATATGCAAACCTGTTGAGTAGGTTATATTAAAAATAATTTAAATATGCAAATCAGCAGGTAACGCGACGAGCATAGCCGATGTCTACTCTCGTCGGAACGGAATGTATCAGAACTGCATTTTGACAATGCTTAGTATTGCATACACAGTGTGATACAACTAAAACATTCATTGATTTTGTGAAGGGTATGTAACAGCTCTCTCCAATGCAAAATATTAGTACACTCATTTCATAAAGATCTGTTCAGATCTGGACTTAGATTTTTTAATATGGGGATATTCCTTTTATTTAATGACATTGGAAAACAATGAAATGTGGATCGATTTGGGGCAGCACCAAGATCATCCAGTAAGAGACCAGCAACAAGTCCTATCCTGGCTCTGGTAAGCAAAGTATGGTGTCTTATAACGTGTGAGAATCTACGAACACAAAGGTCAATGGAAAAACTCGTCCATATGCACAGACAACATAATCCAAAAGGATCTTCACCTGGAAAAGTGACACAAATCACGCGTGCACAAAATGTTTTCATGACATATTCATTCAATCTTTGCATACCTCAAGGAGCTGGAGAATGAAACGGGTATTCATGATATTCCCTACTCAAACATACTGTTTAAGTCACAGGATGCACCTATGAATGTCAATGTGACAGGACTTTGAAAAGAGTGCTGGGATACTTACGACTGAGCCTTTTGCAATAAAAACTGCGCTTCAGGGCTATTGTCATTATGCACTGTTGTCAGTCAGAACATGACTGGACGTAGCGACATGGACTGAAACGACGTGATGAGACTTCAAAATCGTATTAATATGACGTACTCCCACTCCATAGAGTGGAATAGTTTATGATTGCTGTTTGTGACAGATTAACATGTTCATTGTTGAATTACTTGACGAGCCATAATAACGTGGCAAATGTTCCAGTTGCATGTGAAAAGGTCGTTCATTATATGCAATCGTATGACAATTGTCTTTTATGAACGAAACGAGGATCTACCGGATTACTTCCCATGTATCAACTGCAAGGGAGGCTATAATCACTAGTAGTTATATCCGTCTTCATTTCTGAATTTACTCTGAAGTCTAATATAATTTCCAGAAATTATTGAAAATATCGTCCCTTGTGATATACATTTTCAAGAGGTTATTTCAAGAAAATTAAAAAAGTTACATTTAATTTCTAAATGATAAAACAAAACACGAACGTAATAACAGGGAGCATTTATTAGACGTTTCGGAATCGTTACACTTCCAACAGCAGTAATCTAGGGATACAAAAGAAACAAACAATATTTGTTATTACAACAGAAATATATATATATAAGAAATAAACATATCAAATATGCAAATATAACACGAGAAAATGAAAACTGAGGCACACGTGAAATAGTTAAAATAAGTTTGCATCCAGTAAAGATTGTGTGTTATTTAGGGATGGAAGAAGAGTTTTTATGTACAATGTTTATTTTATAAGAAGTTCAGTATCATGTTTAGATGTTGAAAGACTTTTAAAGTTTGAGAGAGAGAAATCGGTTTCCTGTTTCTGTATTGTGTTGATAGATAGCAGAGTTGGAAGGGCTTGTAACCTTTCTTCCAGTTATTATAGATATGCCCACGTGTATGGGAGTAATTTCTTTGTGAAGGGCTAATTAGGATGAGGTAAGTTTGTAAGCTCTATTTAGTAGACAGAGAATAAGATTGTGTTTGAAAGATAATGGTATAAAACTGTCAAACTGAGTGAAAAGGCCAGTAAATGTGTTTTTACAATAAACAGAAGTTGAAACCCTTACCCTTAAATCTACATTCATCATGGCCATAGAAACATCGAATTTGTTGTGACGTGTGTTAAATGCTGGATAGCGTAGAGAATTCTTGTACTGTATTAAAAATCCGTACAAAATTACTATTTTCTGGAAATTGTTTTCAATAAATTTCAAGTAGAAAGTGTTCCAAAAGGTAAGTTTCCGGTCATTCAAGAAACTAAATTACACTTATTACAGATTTATTCTTTACAATCAGCTTGTGCACCAATCACACTATAGTCAAACTTCTGTTATGTTTTGCTATTACTTGCAAGGATCAATTACTTCAATCACAGCAGAAAGCACAAATGTAGAGATAGAATGCTGTGGGTAATGATTGCTTATGTAGGACTTGTTACTTATTATATTTTAACCTTTTATACTTTTTGAGTTAAAACAATTATGTAGTACCAGTTACTCTATACAATGAAGAAATTGCTCTAAACTGATCAACTAATATATCACACAATAAAAGTTATCTATAGAATATATTTTTGTTAATAATTCCAGTGAATATATATGTATACATGTAGCTAGCATGAGATCATAAATTAACAGTGAATATATATGTATACATGTAGCTAGCATGAGATCATAAATTAACAGTGAATATATATGTATACATGTAGCTAGCATGAGATCATAAATTAACAGTGAATATATATGTATACATGTAGCTAGCATGAGATCATAAATTAAAAGAAATGTGTGAATTTTCAATCATATCACAGTCAAATAACGTGATATCACTATAAGTAATAAGATAGTATCATTCTATCAAACATATTAACTAGTATTTAAAAAAATCATTTAGTAACTAAATCAATCGCTTATTGGACTGCAAGTTTTATATTAATTAATTTCAATCACTTATACTTTTCAATATAACTTTGATATCATATCACAATCACTTATTATATTTTTGGAAAGGTTGCTCGGGAAATATACGTTTAATAAATAGGCAATAAACAAGTTTGACTCCACGTTGACATTTGTTCACAACAAACTTTCAGCTATATAAGAATCCTCGTCGTCTGATAACTAAACAAGTCATCTAATTAATGTATATGTCCACTCTCGCACAGTTAACCAAACCGAACTAATAATCGTGTAAGTTGCAAAGCCATTCCAGTGAGGGTCGGAAAATCAAGAGTTAGTTAGTTTTGAAAACTGATTCTCGGTGTATCAAGTGACACAATAGTGTTATTCTGGAAGTCAGAAAAACGATAGTTTTTTGTCACATTACGTCATCATATTTTTTTCGGAATATATAAGTTTTACACTTATTTATTTAGGTGTTTTGAAAGTTTATCAACATATTTCTGTGTCTCACCCGATCTGAAAACCATTTTGTAATGGTATTTCATTTTATACACGCATTTATAGACTCATATAAGCCAATTAAAAACCGTTAGAATGTTTTATTACACTAACGGTAGGGGAAATAAAATATATTAAATCATATAATTTACATTTGTTACATACTTACTAAAAGAACAGAATTAACACAAGGTGTAATTATTTTATTCATTTCTTAGGAGTTAGGAAACGTCTTGACATAAAAGTATTATACAGCTTCTAAACGATCTAACACATTTGAAAAGCGTTCTGTTTATATAAAAAGTAACAATTAAATTACACACTTAAAACTTTGTATTATAAAGCCATTTTTCCTAGGTTCAATATTGAATGAAGAAGTCCTTGTATGATTTTGATTTGTCCTAGATATGCATTACTACAAAAGAAGTAACAAAAGTAGCAGGCTGTTTTAATTTTTTTAGACACGTGTGAGTTTTGGCATGTGTAGGAATATTGATATTTTCTATATATATCATCAGATGGCAGCACAAAGAATAGCTGCTGAACCATGTTTGATATTTGCCAGTATTGTTATGACACATTGCAATTCAGTGGAGAAACGAATTCGGATATTGTACATTATTGACCTTAATGTTTACTTTATATCCCACATACTATAATTACACTTAAAGTTAATAACATTTGAAATTAAATGTTTGAGAAAACTAGAAGTTTCTTGTTACAATTTTTAGCAATGTCATAATTCAAGCTATGATGCAGAATTTGCGTTTATGAAGTCAAAAGTTTTGCATGTCTTAGTACTTAACCATATAACGCTTTTCTAAAAATGTACCTAAAGCTTATAGACTTTTTGGCTTAAACCAAATATTCGCTTTAACATGTATTTCATGGCATAAGATTGTTATACTGCTCCACAATTTTTATTCCTTCAAATGTTAGATGAAACAAACTAACTTTACTATAACTCAAAATAAAGTAGTAAAAAGTGGTGATAAATGACTGGAGAAATAACAAATTGATAATGTAATCTGATAACAAAAAAGGAAGAAAGTTATCTACAATTTTCACTTGGGTTTCCAAGTTCCACGACTTTAACTTGTTTTCAACAAAACTAATTCCATAAATTTATAAAATTTTTAAGGGACAAAAAGGAGCTTATTAGCTCATCAAGGATGTCCCTTCCACCTCCTCACTATAACCACCCCTTGCTACTCATGTATTCATCCAATCTATTCTTGAACTCAGTTAAATTTTCTGCCTCCACTACCCTTGAAGGCAGCTCATTCCAAAAGCCAAACACCCTGCTTGAAAAGTAATACTGTCTAAACTGCAGACGACTCCTACGCTGCCAAAATGTGAATATATACCCTCTTGTCCTGTTGTTTGCACTGCTAAACACAAAAATGTTTGATGGATCTATATTATCAATACCCTTGATAATCTAAATCACCTCAATCAAAACCCCTCTGATCCTTCTCCTCTCTAGAGAAAACAAGTTTAGAGATTTTAGTCTATCCTCATAGGGCAATCTCACCATCCCAGGTTTCATCCTACTGGCTCTTCTCAATATTTGTATATGTATAGCACTAGAGATTCATTTTTATTTCTAACATTTATGTTTTTTACAACGGCTAGATGGCGTGCAATTACTAGTATTTAACCAATGTTGCTATCGATTGAGATTTTCTTCAAGTCCGACTTTGTCATCATAAAATGCACAGAAATCGGTACACTATTTTTACATGAGCATGTTATCCCTTTGATAAAATAAGTATATAAAATTAGCTGTATATTTATCAAGTCAACTGTATGTTTGAAAACAACTCTTAAAGATTCACTGACATTTTATCATCTCGCACTTTTTCATGAACCAGCTAAGCTTCTGTTTTATTTACTTGAAAAAAAAGGACTGTTTAACATTTTGTTCATCATTTCTGCGTTCATTATAATAAAACTAATGTTGTCATTATAGTCAACTCAATATAATGTACAATAATATAATACACTTTGTTGTGCATCACTTCTACTAGTATTAAATTTCAAATGAACACGCACTTTATCATTAGTGGAAACCTAGAGTTGTATAATTATTTTCTTGCATCCGTGTAAAAGAGGTTTGTGGACGTGTGCCTGTCGTTCTTCAATTTTCACTATTTTTATCACTATATTTTTTGGGTAATAAGAAATTGTTTCGGTATTTGTGGCTACTTCTGTTTATCTATTCCAGCCAACGTGAAACATTGTTGAATAATCGTGACTTTCTCGGTGGCATTCAAAAACCCATTTAGGTTTCGTATTATCGCTCGAAGACAAATGGTATACAGGTAATGAAGATATCTACATCTCTGGAATATATATAATAAAAATATAACATAAAATATTTTCTCCTTGCAAATTTTGAAATATGAACTGAGTTTCACATTTAACCACTTTGTAGCTTTTTTTTCTTCAACTTAGCAACACAGTTGATTTTGTTTTACCTTAGAATATGATATTGACAAACTACGTTTTGAAGTTGACGGAAGTGTTATATTGTGCACAAAGTTTTCTCGGAAACATTTTTTTTTTTAGTCTCGGCATAGCGGCTCATGGAACAACTTTGAGTTTTTATTAGTTGTTGTTGTTTTCAAGTACAAACTTTGGCTTATAGCTCAGTCATCTCTTGACCGATTTGAGGTATAATTACAACCTAATTCGACTGATGTATTTGACCACACCGAAGGTCTCATAGATAAATTTAATCCAATCCTGTCTAAAAGAATTTCAATTTGAGAATAGGCTGGTAAAGATCCTGATGAGTAATAGAATCGAATTGGGTATACGCGCGTTCCACTCTTGGTATTGCTGGCACACAAAAATATAGCTAATAAAAAGAAAAAAAAAGTATCTAATCCTGCCTAAAAGAATTTCAAGTCCCGCGACTATTGAGGGTTCCCTCTTGTTATTTTTTTTTATCATGAATTCGTTGGTTGATGAGAAAACGAGCTTTTTTGTTTTATTGATGAAAATAAAGTAAAACGAAGCTCAGTCAACGTAATTCTGTCTTGAGTAATTCTATATTGAGTCTAATAATGGGTAATACTTTAGTAATTTATATAGGAGAATCTGATTAAAAATAAACTGTGTAGATGATTGTAATACCAAAACGTTAAATATGAAATAATTACAAATTATGGAAGATTTAGAAACTACGTATTTGATAGGAATATTATAGTGGTTATTATATTTCAATATTAATATGTTTTCTCTTTTACGTTACATATTTATCAATTTTTAGGTTCTTTCTTTCTCTTTTTGCCATTTACCCCTGATTAAGGAATGTTTACTTTTTGAAAACGTTCGTGTTGTTGGGTTTCTTTTCTGATGCTAAGCTATTTACCGTTGGTCCAGAGCGTTTTTGGATATCACGAGAAGGTCAATGTTTGGTGGCACTTTGGTACAGAAACATACTTTGTGGTATAATAACTCTCCTAGTAAAATTAAGTTGCATGTTTTCACGTATTTCCTTTTGGTTATAAAAAGTGGTACATTTTCCAACTTTTGTGAACCTAAAACAAACTATCTTTATGTAAAATTGAATGGATAAACACATTTTCTTTTTCCTGCTCAAATACAAAAACAAGTAATACTTACTTCAAATTAGCAGCAAATTAAAATTTCACACAAGAAAGAGTAAGACTTCATGACTATAGCTGAAAGTATTGTTTAGTTTGCAAAATGTTTTTTTAGGAAAGGTGAATGTGACGTTACTTAAGCGAAATAATAGAATATGTCAAAACAAGCGTACACCCTGAGTTTTCTTAAAATAGGTCAAACAGCTAATTTAATTAATGTTTTTTTTATGCTCGAAAGTAATTTACGTAACCATCTGAACTACAAACGAAATTTCTTATGTTACAATGAACGAAAACTCTCATTATTTCCGCTCTAAGTGAACGAATAATCTCATTAGTTCCACTGGAAATGAACAAATACTCTCATTAGTTCCATTTCTTGGATAAAATGTATTAAAAGTACAAAAGATGGGCACGTAGCTCATTGTTTAGGTAATCTGAGAAATATAATATAAAACTAGTGGATTAACCATTGCAACTACATTTAATAACTCGTCAACCTGGGTTTCAAGCAATGTCACTGAACGAAATATCTGAAGTGACTTTAAGATCCTTTTTTAGCGATAGTTTTAACACCTTCGTATAAGTTTATGTAAGAATAACGTATACAAAAATGGACTATTTTCCTAGTCCACTTTGCTCGGTATATTTCTCTAAATTCTGCCCTTTTTATTCAATTAACCTTTTTTTTTAACTATGCTGCATTTATAGTTCATATAATTACGTGTCTCCATGAGTAACATCAGGACTGTTTGCAGATAGATGTACCTTAATTGAAGTGTGTTGATATTTCACTGTGACAAGGTTACTTTTTAATGGTCTGCCTGTCACAATCTTTGTTCACGTAAAATATTGGTTATGGTAGTTGAAACTTTTCATATAAAACTCTTCGAATATTGTTGGTATTGTATTATATATATATATATATAAATAGATAAATAATTCTTATAATACAAGATACATTAATTGTAAATCAGCACTCTATAACAATAATGGAAGTAATGCAAAACAAAACATTCTCATTGAGACTGAAAAAAAATTTTTTTTCGATTATTAGTCCTTGTCATCGTCATAAACTCATAACGATAAATATCAGTAGTCACAGGTCCCAAGATCGTTGAAGATATTCCATCTATCAGGCATTATCCAAACGCAATAGTCAGCACCTACGGCGAATCAGTTAAGGGTTGGGAGTCGAGTGCTGTGGAACCCACAGCATCTCAACTCCTACTGCCTTTCACTGTCTACAGCCAATTTTGGGAAGGTAGTCACTCTAATATTTTGATTTAGAAATAACTTTATAGTAAAGATAAACCATCCTAAATTTATATAATTTTACAATTGTTATCAATAATAAAAAACAACATCACCAGTGTTCTCTTATTTAAAATGTTTTTTACACAGTTTTACATATACTTACTCATAACAATATAAAATCGCCTATTTAGCTGTGGTATCTTATTGAGTTCAATGTCATGACGTTCGTGTGCTTCATAGAAATATTTTCAAGAAATTGAACTTGATACGCTTTAAGAAGAGGTGAATGTTTATGTCACGAGGACTTTAAAATCAAAGCAATGTAGTAAAGTATTTTTCTCTAAATAATAACATTTATGTCTAATATGTGAATGTATAATTTGATTTTATTTGTTATAGTTGATATACTTTAGTATCATAAGGTTTTCCGAAGGTTTGTAAGTGTCTGTCAAATCTTATAATTTATGTCTTTAATGTTTTATTGACAATAAAATTCTCTAACAATTCAATAAGAAATTATGCCTGAATTTTTTTTTAGATTACCATTAGTGTCACAAAATGTTTTCAGATATGACGTCTTTATGGATACATTTTTGTACACCCTTCTTTGCAAAAAAAAAAAGGTTTTTGCACAGCAAAAAGGACTTCTCACTACAGTTGTTTGTTTTATAATTCGATTTCTTACTATTGTTAATATTGCACTTTCCCATGGGTATATACTTTTAAAATATTTTATCTTGATTTTTTAGTACTTCTGGCAAGCTTTTTTTAAAATTTAAAAATGGATTGTAAACGGAAGTATTGTATTATGTTGTTTTATAGTATTCTACATTTAACCAAGGAATGAAACTGGAGAATTTATGTTATGTTTACAATTTTCTTCATGCACTGATTAACTCAAAGACAAAGAATTCCTTTCGTTTTTCTAAAAAATCAATTTTAAGACCTTTCCAAATGTACTTTTCTCATGTTATCGCTCTTTTATTGGCAGTTAATTTCGTTTATCATATTTAATTTATTGGATATGGTTTAAAATTTTATGCATTATACAAGTATTAAGTAACGGATGATAAACTTTACGTTATATGTCCATAAACATGTTGAAATTTACTTTAGTTTGGGAAACATCACGTGCATAATATTAGAAATAAATCTCTTCCAACATACTTTGTGTAAGATAAACAAGATGAAAATAAGATTAATTATAAAATCTATGAAAAACGTAATTCTAAAAGAAAAACGAAATTGCTCTTCAATCCATCATTGTCTATTAAAAACGCCTTCTCATAGTAAATTACTTCATTCTTCCAGTACATGTGTGAGACAAATTACTGTCGGAAATTTCAAGTAAAAAAGTACTCACCGTCTTTTCTGTAGCTTGATACTTGTAGTCTGTGCTTATGCAGGTCAATCAGAGCATATTCATTGACCATTCATCAAAACGTTAAAAACTTATCCTGTTCAATGTTACGTTAGAAATAATGTTAAAAGTACAGACATCCTAAGTTAAAAACTGAAAATACGAATAGAAAAATTACCTTGATATAACCATTTAAATAGGAACATTGGCGTTGCTACATTCATTATCTTGCTGATGTTTAAATTCTCATAACCTAATAATATGGTCGACGCTGGATTTCATCTCAAATATATTTTTTAAACCAAAAGTTTACAAACGGTTAGCTATACGCTGGTGATATTAAGAAACCATCTCGATTTTCTATTAGTTTACGCTGTATATTCCTTACCTTTGTCATCACATCATTCACAAAATTATTGCTTCATAATAATAGAAAGAAGAAATTATCTAATTCCTCCCAAGTCTTCGAAGCTAATTTTAGCTTACATCAGGGTACCGTTTGATGACAAGAGATAAATAATAAATTATGAAGAATATGATTTTTTTGTACTTACTAACAACCAAACATAAAAGTGCTTTTTTTACGGAAAGCGAAAAGAGGGAAGAAACAAATGTTCTATTTCAATTTCAGTATAACATAGACAAAGTGTGAAATGGGAATAATTACAAGCGACAATATTTGTTGGAAAAATATAATGTATCGTCTACTAAGTTTTCTTCTAAGTAAAAACTGTTCTTATAGTTGTAGTAATTGTTAAGCATTAGCCCAAACATGATTTGTTTTAAACTTGAAAAGAACATAATAGCAATAATAATAATATGACTTTTCACATAAAGTATTAACAAAAATATCAGGACACCATCCCTTGAGTAAATGATGTCATGTTTCACTACTGAGGTTTATTTAATTTTGATTGTAAGTTAGCCATTCTTTGGTGTTAATCAAAGTCTGGAGTCTGTTATTAGCACTTTTGATAAACTATTGATACACTTTTGCTATATAAACTGCTGCTCCTATTGCAAAGGAGCACCAAACTAAACTGGGTAAAGTTTCGGGTTTATCGTTTCACTTCTTTGGCGGCGTCCTACAACGTTCTAGAACAGTTCGCTGCGATTCAGATCGGAATTCTGTTGTCAACGCATACTCTCGACATTAATTTTATCAAGCTACTGCTAGAAGCAGCGTACGGTATGTCATGGTGCGTAATCTATAAAATAAATATATATATATAGGGTCTTTCGCCTTAGATCTTTTAATGAAGATAATACTATATTATCAAGGATACCATAATGCAACAAGTCATCCATGGTTCCATTAACTAACACCAGGGAACAAAGTTTAACTTAAACAGACCATCACTTTGATACTACCTTCACCATTATTCACGACTTGATTGACATATTCACATACATATTCAATCAGTACGGCGTTCTTCGCTCCACACGAAAGTTTGTCATTGTTTGTCTTGCCAGCTTATTTTGTTGAAATACAATTAGACAAAACACCTCGCACTCATGGCTGTGTCGAGTGGTGTATGCATAGCATCACGTGAAATCCAGCAGCATGAAACTCTCTACACATAGTGAATAGCTGACCCACAATTCTGCAGTTTTATGAAAGTTCTGGGTGGCAGATGTAATGTCAGAATTGCGGTATGGTATCACTGACCATTTTATAATTCTTACTGATTGAGCAATGATTGATTAATTTTGGGCTGTCATGCCGATATTTCACTCTAGCACGTACACTGAGTGGTCACAAGTAAATTGTTTGTTTTTGAATTTCGCGCAAAGCTACACGAGGGCTATCTGCGCTAGCCGTCCCTAATTTAGCAGTGTAAGACTAGAGGGAAGGCAGCTAGTCATCACCACCCACCGCCAACTCTTGGGCTACTCTTTTACCAACGAATAGTGGGATTGACCGTCACATTATAACGCCCCCGCGGCTGAAAGGGCGAGCATGTTTGGTGGTATGCGGATTCGAACCCGCGACCTTCAGATTGTGAGTCGATAGAAAAAAAAAAAAAAGGGATCAACAACGAAAAATTCACAAAAAATTAGGTCACGACTAAACTTCCGTGAATAATAACTGATAATTATAATTTAATTTTACAGCAACATTCTTTGTGAATTTGAAAATTTACTTATTCCAGTCGGTTAAAAAAGTATATTTGTTGTTCTCAGGATTAAAAGTTTTAAAGACGTAATGATTGCTAAGTTGGTTTATTTAACTACTTACTTCATACATATTTTATTATATGTTACAAAGGAAAATATTTCTTTTCAACAAAGAGCTGAGCGTGGCCTATGGCTTAGCGTGCGCTGGATTGTGAGTCCAAGTTCAAGTGATGGTCAAATCCTACTTTTCGATTAGAGTAGCCAAATGATTAGCGGTGAGGCTGTTGGCTAGCTTGCTTTACCATTAGTATATCAGGTTAAAATTACGGACGACTAGCACAAGTATCCTAAACAAACTCATTAACAAAACCAAATAATTTAAGATATCTTTCCTACAAGCTTATTTAAAATATGTGAAATCTGAAAGTCAGTACTTTAAGACGCTTAAAAGAAATTTAAAAGTTTCGAGTCTGGAAAAACTTATTTAATATACATTTAGCAAAACTAGGCCTCGTACAGAATTAGATAAACACTAAAATAAACAATCAAAATGTTTTAATGACACATCTTGTTGCTAATACGAAAGGCATTTGTTATGTTGAACAGATGTCATTAGAAAATGTAAATGTCATTCTAAATGTCATTAGAAGCTCAAAAACATTCTATTAATTAGCATAAAGATTTATGAGAATATATGGGAAGCTCAAAAACATTCTATTAATTAGCATAAAGATTTATGAGAATATATGGGAAGCTCAAAAACATTCTATTAATTAGCATAAAGATTTATGAGAATATGAAGATCTACATCAAAATGTAAAAAATAAATATGAAGCCCAAAACCTATATCATTTGATTCAACACCTGACACTGATTTATACCAGTTTAGGGAAATTTGTCAGTAGTTGTCGTCCCTGGATAAGGGAAGATCGAAAAGACAAAGAATGCTTCTTATAGTGGTAAAATGTATATGTGTGTGTGATGTTTAGCATTCTTTAAATCATATAAATATAGCTTTATTGTAATGAATAAAACAACTCAAAACACCATAAACATGAAAATTTACACTTGACTAAGTTTGCCCCTGAAGAAGAAAGATCCACCTTTCGTAAGCGCTCAGGTTATAGGGTTTTTTATTTATTACACCTGACTAAGAGTTTTCATAACATATTATAGTTGATATTCTGTGGAAATAAAGTAATAATTTGGTCTTCACGATTCATTGTCTATTCAAATATTCACTTATCATTGATAGAGTGTTCTGTTTAGTTTCATTAGGTTATTTTGAGTATAAGCAGTTCGCATAAGGCGGAATAACATCTCAGCGTCAAGGCTGTTAATCTAATAATACAAGTAGATCATATCATTAAGACTGGTGATGTAGCAAAACAAACAGTTGCGATGTAATATCATGAACCACTATCGTGGTTCATAATAGGGTTCGCCCAGGAATTTCACAAAAATTATAATAGAACATACGGGCAAAAACCATCTTAAGAAGCAGACTTGCTTTTGAAACAACACTTAAGACCTTGTATCTCAATGGTTAAGGCTGCTAAAACGTTGATATTAGCAAAAAAGTTGATTTTCCGATTGTTAGACAAAATTCAAAATTCACCCACTTATTCTTCATATTATTATTATTCATATTATTTTTGCTAAAGAAAAGTGGCTATGAGTATTTTATTCAAACCTCAGTAAACCTATTAAAAAAAACTCCTCCGCAGGTCACAGGACTATCTTTATGTCGATTCTTGAAAGAGAAGAAGAAATGTTATCCGTTTATTCATCGCTACTGGCCAAGTTTATCTTCGAAGCCATTCAAGCACCGAAGCCTACAGCAAAAAACGGCTAGGTATACTGCACCAAAATCTATGCACAGCTACTAAACAAACTCCTGCAAAGGTTGAAGAGCAATTTTTAAGTTGGTTCTTGAAAGTCGAGATTTCCACCTACTAAAATGTTCTAAATTCTTCTTCGCTACCAACATAAACTCTTCGCAGAAATGTAGAAGCCATTTAAGCACGGTTAAACTAGTCAGAAATCCTCGTTTTATTAGAATAAACAGTGTACATATTTACAAAAGTGTCTACAGCCTTGTTATTATTGATCATAGTTTTACAAGTCGCTACAGATAAAACGGCTAAGAATAATTTACTGAAACCTGGATAGTAGTAATGAATGCAGTATGGAATATGTCACAGGATAGTTTTAACTTTAATTTCAGCGCCTTCGGTTTTTTGCTCTGAAGAATTTATCTAAGTCCTTCACTTTTCACATTGAAAAATTCCGGTGTTTCACTAATGTGCATTAATTGGAAAAGAATTTGTGCAACTTATAGTGCATTAATTGGAAACTGTCACGTTGAGGATTCATAATTTCTCTAGTTCACTGTTGTACTTTGTCTCTACTTGGTTTTCTGCAACTATTTCAGTGAGTTTTCTAATAGTAGACGATTACCATAGTAGATTTCTCTCCTTTTATGAGTGATAATTTATTCCACTGATTTTCGTACTTCGCTTGTTAGACGCGTGTTTACGAAACCTCAGACACAAAACCACCTGGCTCAATAAATAGTGTTTGGGCGGGAAAAAAGCTAATGCAGCAGTAAACAGCTGAAAAACATGTAACATTCAACTGAATACATATGCATACATAAGTAAAGTAGACAAGGAATTGAATGTGAATTGTAACTTGAGAAGATAATGTATTTCCAGTCTAGTTTGTTTAGTTTTTTTAGAGTCCCTAGTTATAGGCTTGAAAGTATGATCTTTACATTTTGATTCAACTTGTTTCTGTACATTTCTGACGATCCCTAATCCCCTTTTTAAATTAACAATTTTTAATTATCTTGTAATCCCTTTGGATTATTATCGAAGAAGGCAAAATAAAATAAAATTTTATTAGGATTTTTCTATACAGAATTTTTATTGGGAATGAGTAAATATATTTAGCAAAACAGTAACTTTCTCTTTTATTTAAATAGTTAAGGAGGGTGAAAAGGGGTGTCGCAATATAGGCACGTGTATGATTGTTTAAATGCTTCATTAAAAAAAAAGAGATTAAAATACATCTCTGTCAAGGTCTTTTGTAGTTGATTTTTGTTGTTGCTGTTTTTTACATCATTGTCATTTCAGTGAAGGAAACTAGAAACTCCAATAGGAAACGAAAAGATACCGAATACATATTGTACTTAGGTAAAGTCTACAATGTAGCTTTAACGAAGTACAAAGAACAGAATCAATACATGATTCTTGGATATTTCATAACTAAGAAAGTATTAAAATAAAATTATTCATTGTCCATGTACATAAAAAGTAAAGTAACTATAAAACTAAGCCAGTCTAGAAATATGAAATACTGTAAAATAATCTTCTCAAACAGTGGTTACATGTTTTAAAAACTAGAGAAGTAAAATTGAAAGTTTTTTTGAGGACTCTGGGCTGAAAGATTACCAAACTTGCACAGCTCTAATGCAAAGACAAAAGTTAGTATTGATTTGTATAAATTAAATGAAATATAGATAAATAAAGATTAGCAATAAGCTAAAAAATCGTTGAACGTTTTCTGTTCGTTTGTTTTATCATTAATAAAAGTCCATATTGACTTGTATATTATGAAGGTCATCTATAGTTTTCATACTTAAACTGGAATTTCAAGGAGGTACTTAATATTACGCATTAGCTAAATGTACAGCAAGCTAACGTACAAATACAGCATGGTGACCCTGGTGCTTTACTTAATGTTAATTATTCTGATGCAATAAAATATACAAGATTTCTAAAGTTCTAAATAGGAAAAAGAAATGCGTGGACATGTGATCTGCAAGATAGGGAAAGAAGAAAGAAATAGTTGACCACCTTCAAAGTAAGGTGCAAACTATGGAGAGAAAGAGAGAGAGAGAGTTAAACACATACAGGTATTTGTCAACATGCATTCCTTTACAATAATGTGAGGGTATAAAAGGATTTAGAAATCAGCTAACAACACATTTCTCTCTAAGAACTAGAGACACCACCAGAAACCATGAACACTTTGGTAAGTTATAATTTATTATAGAGGCAAGTTTAGCCTCCTGACGTTCAAAACTGTTTAAATTATATCAAAATATAAAACGCATTCTTTTTGTTTCTTTTTACTAGATTGTTTTTCTCGGTCTCCTGGCCTACACCCATGCTGGTCTGCTAGGCGCTGGTCTTGCTGGTCGAGCTGCTTTTGCTCCGGCTGCTTTTGCTCCGGCTGCCTTTGCTCCGGCTGCTGTTGCTCCCGCTGCTGTTGCTCCTATCGCCGCTTTTGACGCAACTGGTGCTGTTGCTGCTGCTCGGGGCTTGGCTGCACGTGGCGTTCCCGTAGGACGAGCAGCTGCCTCCGTTACCCGTATTAACCACGGTGGTGTAGGTTTGGGTCTTGGCGTTGGTGGCTATGGACTAGGACTGGGAGGTGTTGGCATTGGCGGTTATGGATTAGGACTGGGAGGTGTTGGCGTTGGTGGTTATGGACTAGGACTGGGAGGTGTTGGCGTTGGTGGTTATGGACTAGGACTGGGAGGTGTTGGCGTTGGTGGTTATGGACTAGGACTGGGATATGGCTATGGTCTCGGCTTAGGAAAAGGTTTATTACATTAAAGCCTCTGCTCTGACTTAAGGTAAATATTTTCAAATGAAACAAAGTCATATTTACGTCATTATGTTTTCTTTTGATGGCTATCAATTTTATTGTCTAATCAATACTAAGTGAGTAATATTTAAGAAGCCGAGTGTTCAGCATAAGAGTAATTCATAAAGTGTTTTGATAATCACTGATGAAAGGTTAAGTCTAAGAAAATAGGCTTTGTTACTTTTTATTTACGGTTTATGAAAGATTGATAAATAAGGATAAACAAACGCATATTTTGTTTCTTATATATGTCTTTATGTACATTTCAGTGTTATCGATCTGCTGTCGTCAACTGAAACTTTCTGTGTTAATCCACTGATATTTGGGGATGTAAATTAATTCGTGTATCTTCTTAAATAAACGTTTTCAAGTTACTGTTGTTGTTTTCAAACTTTTTTCTCCACGACACTATAACCACAATATAAATTTGTTGATAAAACACGAATTAGTATTCTATGTTATTGTTAATTGGAGATATTTTTGTTTCCACACAGTAGCAATTGTTTGAAAAACTGTATTCATGTCACTTTATAGCCCATACAGTAATTCGTGTAACACTGTTTTTTTGTTTTTTTTGGCGAATTATATACAGCTAATAAAAAGTATGAATTTCATGCATAAAAAATACTTTTACAAATTGAAATAATAATATTTCGAAAATTATATTCACAAATTCATTTATTAAAGTAATTCAATTATAATGACTGTCTTGGATGGCTCTAGCATAGAAGAATTGTATCTGTGGCTTTCCATCACAAATAACGAAATTTACATTCTTAAAATAATCATTGCATTAGTTCAACCACAGTCTAATACGTATGAGTTGTATAAAAATGTAATAAAATGGGAATTATTACATGTTGTAACTGTTGTTGTGCGCACCATTACATGACAGTAACGCGTTACTGTGCAAGGTTATTTGAAATATTATATTTGTACGGAGTTTGTAAAATAATAATTCAAAGTTTGAGTTATTAAATTACTACTTTTATATTGGCCTTTTACGTAGATATTCCTTTAGTACATTATTATGGTAAGTTAGTTCAGATTCTAGATTGTAGTTTATGTAGTGTGTGTTTGATTCCGTAGAATTGAAGTTTGACTACACATGTACATAAGCAAATTGTACATATAAATAAAACATAACATAAAAATACCAGCCCGTCATGGTCAGGTGGTTAGTGCCCTCGACTTACAATCTGAAGGTCGCGGGTTCGAATCCCCGTCACACCAAAAATGCTTGCCCTTTCAGCCGTGGGGGCGTTATAATGTGACGGTCAATCCCACTATTCGTTGGTAAAAGTGTAGCCCAAGAGTTGGCGGTCGGTGGTGATGACTAGCTGCCTTCCCTCTGCTAACGCAGATATCCCTCGTGTAGCTTTGCGCGAAATTCAAAACAAACAAATAAAAAGTTTAAAATTTAGACTCCGTTTAGAAAGAAGCACCACAATTCAGTAAAAAAATAACACAGTTAATCTTCTATAGTTTGATATTGAACAAGCCATGCTTGAACATTTAAACCAAAACCAGTTAAACGAAAATCAAAAATGATCTACCCTGAGAGTTCAAACCAACATCAGGATATTTGAGTGTACTAATAGATACTGAAAAAAAATTGCTTGCACGTTACTAAACTCAAACACATAATAAATGGATACACTGAGAATAAGTAAACAACATAAAGTCAAAACAGTAGTAATAAGCCACAACACCATACGACTGCACTTAGGGCACACCAAAATTCAATACCCTTAATGGGGAGCAAAAACATTATTTACAACGTGGAGTGGACTCCATTACAATGAAAATACAAAACGACAACAAAAATTAATATCACTTTCTGATCACAGCAAGCTAACTGCATAAATTAGAGCGTTTTTACTTATAATTATTGGAATTGTTTCTTCATTTGGGTACATTTGATGTCAGTGATATTGTCCCGTAATTCTATTAATATATGGTAAGTTCAGCCAGCTTAGGAGATTCAGGTTAGTCTAAACTAAATCCATATATTAAGCTAACAATGCGAAATAATCCTTATCATAAAGAATATATAATAATAAATATTGAACATAATAGCATCTAATATATTCTGTTTTATAACATTTTAACACCATTCACAAATATTAAGACTATGCAATAATATAGAATAGTTCAAAAATAATTAGATATACATTATATACGAGTAAAAACTAAATAAAAGAAACCTTCTACATCTATCCACTTAACCGAGGCAACCTAACATAAAAGTAAGTAAAATCTGGATACTCTTCTTGAAAACATTCAAATAATTAAATTCAAACCCATAGTAGCGGGCCGTCTTTAGGAAATCTACGACTAAAAATATATTCGAGGCTATTAAAGGAACAATGTGTGTCAGTCATTCCGTGTGTGTATGCGTGCTAACTCACATGGAAACCCAGTATTCCTATTGGCTAATTGTACTGGGGTAAGTCTACGTTTATAAGAGTGCAAAATGAACGACGTTTAACGTACATTGTTCAGTACGAGTGCAAAATTACATATATGTTTATAACATAACCTTTAAAGACGATTAGTTCAGTAACATAAACAAACACGCAAGGAAACACATTAAGATAATTTTTTTATCTTTCCATGGCCTATAAATAACGCAATACCATTATATCTCAATACAAATTCTAATAGAGCCATAAAACTCGACAATTAGGCCTAAAGTTTAAATACGCTTCATACGCGAAACACAAGTTTACTCCCTATATAATCTATGGCACTGAGCCATAATAGTCACTGTCACAATTTCTTTCATTTTCGATGCTCTACAGTCACCACATTGGGCGAAATAAAATAGTTACGCTAAGTACAGAGGTATTCATCATAGATGCGGCGTGTGACACCACTGGCATGGAAACGGCAAGATTCGTACACTAACCGGTTCTGAAACCACACCTCAATCCAATAAGTATACGTGCCTTCCTTTATAAAGTGAAAGCTACGGTCACGAAAGAGAACTTTCCGATCCAATAAGCTATTGTAATAGATCTGGTTATATCTCTCAGTATCGTTCAAAAGTAATAAATAAGGATTTGAACTTAAGACTCATAAGCTTCAAGTTTACAAGATTCAATTCACACCTTGAAATAAAAGGCTGTTCTCATGAGAAGGACTGTTCCAAAAACTAGACTAATAGCAACCCCGTTCGACTATATATTTTCCATGTTCTCCAATATATCTACTACGGAGTTTTGTGCCGTTTTTAGATGTTGAAAGTAGCTCCAAAGGTAACATGTGACATGGAACATTGTTCTTATAAAGTGTTATCAATCGAGGTATATAAGCAAGTTTTGCTAAAAGAGCAAAAATGTTTTTCACTAAAAATTGTTTTCAGTTTATCTGTAAGAAGTTGCGCCCCATTAACTATTTTTATGAGAGATACATTAGCACTTGCAATGCCAAAAAGTGAAATAAATGTTTTAGTGTAAATTATTTTTCATAAGCTTCGTATAATATCGTATATTTTAGAATTAAAATATTAATAAACAAACATTTTAATAATAAGCTATTACATAACAACCATTTGAAAGTATCTATGAAGAACACAAGCATGGTATAAAGTTTGTTGGTTTTAAATTTCGCGCAAAGCTACACGAGAGCTATCTGCGCTAGCCGTCCCTAATTTAGCAGTGTAATACGAGAGGGAAGGCAGCTAGTCATGACCACCCGTAGACAACTCTTGGGCTACTATTTTTCCAACGAATAGTGGGATTGGCCGTAACATTATAACGCTCCTACGGCTGAAAGGGCGAGCATGTTTGGTGGGAAGGGGATTCGAATCAGCGATCCTCAGATTGCGACTCATGCACCCTAACCGCTTGGCCATGTCAGGCCAATGGGATAAAAAAAAATAAGTTGTTTGAACTTCAAACTGTATAGAAAGCTGTTTGATATTGTAAGAACATGTTTTAAAATCATATAAAAGAAACCTTTCTTGTTTTCTTGTTTTTTCATAAGACATGTTCATGTTTAATACGGAACTGCTTTCTGTCTATATATCTAAAGCTGATTTCTCTCCACAATTATGTTACGTAATTGGCTATACGTTTTGAAAGTAATATATATATGTATATGCCGCAATACGACGATCCTATTTTAATATCACAGCATATACAATAACCATTTATAGTCTATTCGTTAAAGAAGTTTGTGTTTATATGTCAATGACGCAAGTCTTCCAACTACTCAACTCTAATTACAATGAAACTTTTAGAGCTCCAGATGGATTCTATTACGTTTCTACATTTCCTCATTTATGCGAGTTTAACACTCACTTCAATTTTTTTTCCTTATTACAGCCTTACTGCCTGCTTCAGGAACTTTGATCGCCACGAAACTCCCAAGACTTCTTTATGGGCATAGCCCAGATCTCCATGACACGTAGAGAAACACAAATTATATAATATATTCAGACTAATATAAATAAACTGGTCAGTGGAAATGAATGCTTTAAAATATTATGTAAATGTGCATGGCGACTGACGTACGAGCACACTGTCACCTTCGCTCGTGAAATAAACGAAATAAGTGATACGTGTGCCGCTCGCGGAAGCCTTTGCTAGTTAATTAATATAATATGTATAATATTTCACCGTGGTATATCCACTGTTGACCAAGCTCTAGATTCTAATGAAGGTCAGCCACTTTATCTCTAAATACTGGTTCCACATAAACTTATGAAGATTAAACAGTGCCGCACCAATTTTAATGATGCAATAAACGTGCTTGATTTCACTAACAAACCAGTTATTTCAAGCAGAAGGCAGGTGTTCGAATTAAGTTCAGTGAATATTAGAACAAAAAAGAATGACATAAGGCGAATTTCTAAATTAAAATTTTATGCATAAAGTTACAAGGTGATTATAACGATATGAACATTTAACGGTTTGCATGTAGTAGCGGATACAAAACAAGGTCGAAGAAATTACATTTGGTTGGTTTTTTATGGTTAGATAGGCTTAGTGACTATGTGTAGACTAACTTAAAAACAAAACGGAGAGTTGCCTATTAAAAGGCCTTACCAAATCAAAACACGTTTTGTTTGTTTGTTTGTTTGTTCATCACTTTGTTTGAGTGTACACATGCTACTTAGTAAATGCTATTAAACAAGGATAAAAAAAAAAGAGTACGCTTTAAGATATTCTTTCATTATTAAGATTTTTTTTTCTGTTACTCAAGCCTGAACGAAAGCATTATTAATGCTTTCTACAGCAACAAATTAAAGCGTTAACATACGAACAATATCACCATGAAAAACTAGACAAAACTAAAACCATTTATGCTGTAAAATTACCTAATATATCTCTTATTACATTTAATAATTTACTTACGAACATTTACGGTGGTGTTATCTCATACGAAAACAAGCAGATATGAGTATGTTTCTTGACTGAAATTCATTTTCCCAAAATCTTTGACGTCTAAATAAAGTGCACTGTTGAAAGGGCGATACAGTCCGCCTATAGCAAAATCTGTAGTTAAGCACAAAGCTACCCAATGGGCTATCTGAGATGTGCCCACCACGGGTATCCACACCAGATTTATAGCGTTATAAATATTCATACTTATTGTTGAGCCACTAGGGGGGGGGGCAGCGGTAAGTTTTTAACTTATGACACTTGTGACGATATCTGTGGTGGGCACAGCACAAATAGCCCATCGCGTAGCTTTGTGCTTAACAACAAACAAAGAATACACTGACACACGGCACTTGTTATAACATCCATCTAATTAGATTTGGGGATTTTAAAAACAAAGTTCTTTACAATGAGAAACAAAAAAGAGATGACGACATCACTATAACTATATCATGAATACAATCTAAGCATTTGACATAATTTAATAAAGTTTCTTAGATCCTTGAATTAAGTAGTACTTAGCAATGGCTGGAGACGGCTTGAATAGGTAATGAAGAAAACTTTAATATAACAGCAAATGTACAACGTTTCGACAAGGTTTTGTCATCATCAGGTACCAATGAAGAAAAACTTTAATATAACAGCAAATGTACAACGTTTCGACAAGGTTTTGTCATCATCAGGTACCAATGAAGAAAAACTTTAATATAACA
>NW_013666691.1:50113-58665 GCF_000517525.1 Limulus polyphemus
ACTTTATAACGCCCCCACGGATGAAAGGGCGAGCATGTTTGGTGTGACGGGGATTCGAACCCGCGACCCTCAGATTGCGAGTCGAGTGCCTTAACCACCTGGCCATGCCGGGCACCACAAGTAAATAGAAACCTAATTTTTCGTCATATAAATGAAAATGTTCCGCACACTAATTATCTTGTGCTACAACATGCCTAAAACTCAAGGCTCTCTCGAATTGTCAGATTTTGTTAGAGGAAGGATAGTTGGTCAAGCAGATGGTGGAATAAGTCAGCTGCAAATTTCGGAAGTTAAATCGATTGGTTGAAAGAGAAACTTGCTTTCAAAATATTCAATTAATAATAGAATTTAAAATCAGTAGCAAATTAAGTTTTGTGGACCCTTCATTTCTGAAAACCAAATTCTCGCTATAACTATGGAGAGGTCAAAACTATATTAATAATGTATGAACATCGTCAGATGCAACATTTTAAATATTCATCACATTTTCGAGTTATATTTATTTAATTTTGAAATTAAAAGACTGGTGCCAGAAAATTTATGAAACTTATTTTACCATGTCTTTGTAATTTTGCTGAACAACAATGCTTCAATGTTCGTAACATAGATTAATATTTAGGTGTAAAATTGACTCAACGACATAAATAACATTTAAAAGTTTAGAGCCGGCTTAGATGGGTAATGAAAAAACTTTATTGTAAATGTACAACGTTTCGACAAGATTATGTAATTGGTTTACAGAGCCACATGAATATATATATATATATACACGGTATGGAACAGAGGTAAGTGAATGGAAATTGCTTAACAGCTTAGTAAAGACATCTCGGTACGCGAGGGTGTTGGTTTAGAGTAGGATCGTTTTGTTCAATTAAGATAGCTTCCTTTATTTTGCGTTTGTTGATGTTTGGTTCTTTGTTTAAAATTACTGTGTTTTGTATAGATACACTGTGTTTTTCGAGTTTCAATGGTGGTAAACTTGGGATGGTTTTTATATTATGTTCAGTGAATCTGGTTTCCAATTTTCTTCCGGTTTCTCTGATGTAGAACTGTGGACAGTTATTACATATTATTTTATAAATAACGTTGGTATTGTGTGATTCTACAAAGTAGAATTTGTAATGATATTAGTTTAGTTTTAGAAATATTGCAATACTTAAAAACACAGCAAGATAAAATACGGGAAAATGTTTGTATTTTACATAATTTTGTAATATTTGCTTAAGACTAGTAGCTATCTATCTATCCCTGTATTTTAAAGAATACAGTCTGTAGTTCGAATTCTCGGACAAGTAACTTGGAACTATTATGTTGTTTGCTTTCTTTTAGTACATATTTTGGTAAGTTGTTGATGATTGCGGAAAACATTTACTGACGTCACTTTTTATTTCTTGTATCACAGTGCCTCTTGAAAGATATGTTACTGTTGAGGTTTCGTGATCATTGCGGTAAAAATATAATTTTATTTCACTTAAAGTGCATAGCGATAAATAATAATGTGTTTCTGATTATTATTCTGAAAACTAAAGTACCTCCTTTTGAACGTCAGAAATAATAGAATGAAACAGGAAGGGGTAAATGCAATCTGGGACCTTACGCAAAGCACAGAGTAAGAAGAATGAAAAACTGAGGGATTATAACTCTAAAATTTCGGGTTTTAATATAAGCGGTGGGCAGAGCACAGATAGTTCATTGTCTGGTTTTAAGGTTAACAACAAGCAAAAACAAATCTCTTTGACTAGAATGTATTTATTGACCAAAGTTCAAATATAATTTGATCAGTTACAATAACATATCTTTAAATTGTAAATATTAAAGGCGCTAAAATAATACTCTTTATAATTAATCTGGAATGATTATTCCAGTAAAAGCAGAGAATTAATTATTTTTCTATACAACAAGTATAGCTATTCATGATAAATAAATATTTTCTGATGTCCGGTTGATAATTCAAACATATGTAACTCATGATTAAAATAGAAGAAAAACTAAATTGTCAGCCATTATCAATGGGAAGTAAAGTTTAATTTATTTGCAATATCATTAGAAAGTTTAGAATTTTCATACAAAATATTAATAGAAAACAAGATGTAAGATATTCGAAAAAATTTGGTCAATAAGTTTTGTTTTGCGCTTATCTTTAACTTTCTTGTAATTTAATCAAATGTCAATTTGTAATTCTGCTCACTGAAATAAACGATGCTAGTTCTGATGTCAACTTTGTAAATTGTTCGTAGCGGAAATTAAACAAATCATGATTTATTTAAGCGCACTGCGACGTCTAAGACATCTATTATTATACACGCACTAGAAGTTACTTAACAATATTGTTTATTATCGTTTAAATATATATTAAACCTCATATTGTGTTTCTCGTTCTTAAGTTGAGACTTATTAGCTATTTGACAGTGTTCGTAATGAAAAATTATATGTGAAAACTATACCATAATGTTAGACTATATTTCTTGTCAAGTATGATTTAATGTTTAAATAAGGAAATAAAACACAAGAACAACAAATTCTTTCTGAGGAATGTAACTTAAACTTAAATCATGTGATTACCAAAGAGATTAAGAAAAAAAAAACTACGGGTGTATTTTCCTTTCTGTTTTAAAACAGTTTAGTAAATGAGTAGTAGCCACAGTACGAGTTATTGTCTCGACCTTGGATTAGCATGGTCTGGTAGTTAGGGATATCGCATGTCGCGGGTTTGAGTTCTGTTATAGAACATGCTTATCCTTTCAGCCGTGGGGGTGCTATAATATGATGGTTCATCCCACTATTTGTTGGTAAAGAGTAGCCCAAGAGTTGGTGGTAGGTGGTGTTGACTAGTTGCCTTCACTCTAGTCTGTCGTTTCTAAATTAGAGACGAATAGCACAGATAGTCCTGGTGTAGATTTGTGTGAAATTCAGCCTTTACTGGCGAAACCATGTTCGAAATAAATGAAGTATTTGTGAAATGTACAACTGTCTTGTTTTTCCTCAATTCTGTAATTATGGAGTTTCACCAAGTACCGACGGTTTCAAGTAGCAATTAAATAAAATATTTTTTTCGATATTTTACGCTAAAAATTGAAATCACGCCATATTGGAGAGTAGGGATAGATTATAAATTTTTTTCAAAAGTTAACATCTTACAATAAAGTAGAACTTTCTATAAAATTCTAAACAAGTGCTATACATTCACTCTGTTTCAGAAATAGTCTCTGAAAAAGCGATCCATAAGTCTATGAAATTCGATTTAGAATATAGGTAAACTCGTAATGTTTACGAATGGGCTAAAAACCAATGAGAACATTCGTTTAAACTCTGTTATTTATGAAATATTATATAAGTTAAGTAAAGATTAAACGTTTTTATACCGGTGGAACTCGGCATAACTGAAATGCACCTTAAATCAACCTAAAGTTGAGAAAGAGGAAATGACCTCACTCATATCGATATCACTGACTGTAAAACAAGACAACAGTGTAGCTAGGAATGTTAACTTATCATATAGCATAAGGACGTTTTTAAACACTATGTTTCTTACGAAATTAATGTATTGTAATCTACCTGTATTTAATGTTCTGATTATATTCACCAAAGAAATGCACTCCTTTATATGTCGTAGCAACAAATGAATTGTGCAGATGTAGATTCTACCAAATGTTGTGTTTTTGATTTTCATGTATCAAGCTGGTCTTAATTACTGTAAAACGCACTACACTTGTAGTAATTTTTCAGATATTGTTTACGTCTTGGGGTGCATTTTACACAAAATTGGAAATGTTTGTGCGATAAGCAATGTTAATCAATATCATAAAATACCAAATTGTTTTTTTATTTTTATATTCGTTGCAATGGGAACGCAGTAATTCAACTAGAAAATGTTTTCTAGAACTTTTAAGAATTAACTGTAAATTGATACAATGATCACTGTTGAAAATAATTTCTATTTTAAATAGAACTTCTTTGATGTGTGTTACTGACTTATTTTAATTATATGATACTATATTTAAAATTGATATCACTCTAGTGACTATCTCCTGTTGTTGTAAAAAGATTATCAAAATTAAATTAATTTGCAAGGAACAGCTTTTCTTGAAAACATATCCCGACCATGAGAGATTTATATACAAATTTAACTTGCTTAGTTTATTCGCCCCCAAAAAAACTCCCGTTAGAGAACTGGTTAAATTAATTCAGAAATGAATGGATAGGGTTTTGAAAGGTTTTACTCACTTATCGCCAGATGAGATTGTAAATGGACTGAAATATGTATCACCAAAAATTTCAAATTACGAAAGCAACTTAGATGGTACTTGGTACTAATTAACGACACAGATTTAAATGATACATTCATAAAGAGTTAAAATCCACCCAACAACCGTAAAAGTGTACACATTTAACGTATCATGATATACATTTGATATAAGACTACCTTATAGATTAGGTTTAACTTTGAAAGCAGTCAGCGGGATGTTTACGGACTTACAATTCTAAAATCCTGGGTTTGATTACCCTCGATGGTCAGAGCGCAAATAGATTATTGTTTAGCTTTGCGTTAAATGAAATAGATTTGGTGTTGCATGTAAAATAATTAAATTTTATTTTCATTGTACAGAACGGGCAATGCACGTTTTAGCAAATATTTATTTACTCTTAGAAACATATGGCTTTGTTATGCTGATTTAATATTTCATTGGAACGGGTGTTCACATGCCGTTGACATCACGATTTACACTTTGAAGCAGTGGGTTTGTTACAAGGATGATGGTTAAATCCAACTTTTTGACTGAAGTAACCCAATAGAGTTGCCGGTGGGTGTTATTGACTAGCTGCCTTTCTTCTAGTCTCTCAGTTCAAAATCAGGACAGATAGACGTTTGTGTGGCTTTGGGTGAAAATACTGAAATACACAAATGTGTTTACTTCTGGAACCTTCTTATATAAAGGAATGTTAATGTAAATATTACAATCGAGTCACCAATTTTCAAATAATTTGGCCTATGTACCACAAAAGTTATTATTTGTCTGGGATTCAGATGCTATATTATTATATGAAGTCTGAATGATGAATATAGGAAAGTTTATCGGCTGATAAATCTAAGATGAAAAGGAGGGAGCTAAATTAGTTTTATTGATATAGAAGAATGTCTCGATATTGACCAAACTTCTTTAAAATGACATTGAATGATTATCAAAACGAATAAACGTTCGGACTTAAAGCATTAAATGCTCAATAACAAGAATGACTAAATAATTTACAATATTTTTGGGATGTTCTAGTACGTGCAATCTACTGTCTTTGACTCCGATCAGGATGAAAAGTATTTTCTGTAACGTAGTTCGAAAAGATGTCACCGCTAACTCAAGGCGAGTATTACTTTGGATATATCATAATCTCTGTACATTAGCAATGAAACCCCTTATTAACTGTGTATCTTTAAAAGTATTATGTTTTTAGATATTCGGATTTTAAAGTTGAGACGCCATTAAGAACAATTAACTATCCTGTCAAAACAATAGACACACACTGCTATTAGAACATTTGTATGCATATCAAATATATGTTTAATTATCATATCAACTGATTTGTACTTGTTTTTTTGTGAGACTGTTTTGCTGTCAGAAAGATTAGATCAAACCTATTATGTCTTAAGATAGATTTAACCAAACGTTTTTTTTGTTTTTTTTTGAAAGCTGGAATTAATAACGAACAAATACTTTGACGATGAACAAAATAACAACAAAAACATATTTAAAAAATAACATTATAATGGATTATCGTAAGTACTGAAGTGAAATGCATTGCGAACATGTTATATGTTTCTTGGTTCTTTTTATAACAAATTTTTATGGCTCTAGACGTATATCATGAAGCGGAAAACTTTTTTTTTAATTATGAAACTGAGTATGTAATTAATTCCTTCTGATCAAAAGAACTTGAATGAGGAGAACTTCTTTTCTGAAAAATTTGTTGAAATAAAATCCTCCTATTTTACAGAGGGTTGAGTATTTTATGTTGAAACTATTTTCAATATGCAACTCAGCAAGTCATCTGACCTTCACAACTGATATAAAATCGTAGAGGAACTGCACGTTTCAGAACTAAATTTAGACATTATTTGGCGTTACATAGGTAACAATCATGCCAGCAAAAAAATATCTGTTTTTAGAAGAGTATGTAACAGCCCTTTCCGATACAAAATATTCCCATACTCAGATCATGAAGATATGTTGAAATGGTGATTTACAATTTTAGGGACGGGTAATTATGTTTACTTAATGGCATTGGAAAACAGAGGAATATGAATCAATTTGAAAACAAAGACCATTCGGAAAGAGACCTGCAACGTGCTGTACACCAGGCGTGGTAAGCAATGTGCAGCATCTTGAAACAGTTGCAAATCTATGAATACAAAGTGATAAAACATATCCATGGGTTCCGGCCAACAGCTCTAAACATAATGAAGTAGGATCTAGGCCTGGAAAAGCGACACAAGACACATGTATACAAGTTACTTCCACAATATATCTGTTCAATGGCCGCATACCTCAAGCAACTGATAAATGAAATGGGTAATTATTATATTCCATACGAAGGATAACAGATAAAAGTCGGCAGACATAACGTTCATGGATATGTGATCGGACTGTTGAAACGGACCCTGGGAAACTATCGTCTTCGTACACTAAATGGATTATGAAAACCCGCAAGACGGGATTGTTTGCTTTGGACATAAAAGCCTTACGACAGAGCGTTTTGTAAAGGAAACTACGCTGCTGGGTTATTGTAAGGTCGTTAGATAAAACTTGTTTGGATGTGGTGACTTGGGATGCAACCATGTGGCAAGGTTCCAAAATCATTTTAATATAACGTACTCAACTTCTGTAGGGTATATTAGTTTGTACCTAGTAGAGGTAGTTGTTTGGAATCAGAGAAGTGCGCATGTAAGCAAATTAGCGAGCTCGTAGTTCTGTGGAGCTAAGGTGAATTTGGTTTAGAAAAAAACAAGTATTTTTGTTATTGGATTTTAAATATACTTAATAGCTTTGTTACACAGAAAACATACCACAGTATGAGGGAACATCTACAATTAGTTTATCGCAAGTTGTAGACTTATTATATCAAACTTCTGATTAAATTTCAGTTTTCATCAGCTGGTGCATTTCAGAACTTATATTATTTTTGTATATTCATCCATAGAAATTTAGAGAGATTGCAATACTTCAACGATTGTGAGGCAAAATCTGAGTAGTTTTCTTCAAAGAATAATTCGCAATCTTGTATGTAAGATAATTCATTACGAATGACTATATATTTTGTTTTTATTTAATGTTCGTTTCACATAACTAGTCTACATATGTAAACAAACAGAGCTGCAATGATTCACAATTATCAAATAATGGTCGTGGAGGTAAATGCATCCTTAAACCCTGCAAGAGTACTGAGATTAGTAAGGTATAATCAATACATTTCTTGTGAGGACCACTATTAGTTCAAAAGAAGCCTCTTTCATACATTACTTAAATCCAGCCAATCGTTTTTTTATGTATGTGTTGTAAGGAAGAAAAATTACAACAATATCTTAACCTTAGAACATTGTAAGAAGTTATCTTTTTGACGATAAGTGTAAAATCAATGTTTCTTAATTGTTTTAAAAACTACCATCATTTCTATTAGCAATTATTCTGTTAATAATGACTAATTTGTAAGGAAAAAGTCATTTATATCTTTCTTCGGTCATGAAATTTATCCACAAACGCTATATAATTTAAATCGAGATGGTTTTCGTTTTCCTCTCTTTTTTGTTTTTCAAAACCTTGTATTTCTAAATGACAAGACTTTAGTGATTCAGTATTCAATCCTCTCGTATGTTATATATGTTCTGAAGTTTATACTGTAAAAATAAAAGCTATAAAAACATATTATCTATATGAGATATATGTTTTATCTTTTACATATTATATTAATATTATGCTTATGATCAAGAGATCTTAAATTATTGTGCCGTTTCCTCAACTTAACATTATTTTTCTCACGAAATTACCAAATATTTTATTGTAACTTTGATTTCGTCGTTATCCTCACTATGCAAAAGTATAGACCATTTAGTAATATCTATCTGGTGGTGCTCATCAGCTTGTAATTCTTATCCTCAGAAATAAAAAATATTTCATCAAAACTTGAAAAAAAGTCTAGAACATCGAGTTGAATTTAATTTGATATTCTCATAAATTTATACTTTTAACAATACACCATAATCGTTAACAAAATGAAAACAATTGTATTGTTTAGACTTGAAAAAAGTGGCCAGAGCATAGATTCGAAACGTTATATCTATAATAATAATAAAAGGAAAAAATCTGGAATTCTGAAATTTTGCACACATACGAAATTGACCCTGAGGGTGTGCACCTGGGTATTATTACTTCTCTTATCCACGTGCGTGTGCGCATGCGCATCTTTTAATGATGCAAGCTAGCGAAAAATCACATAGAAAGGAAGTGGTTCCTTATATTACAAATAGAAATCACAGACAGACATGCACGTGCATGTCTGTGTAT
>NW_013666691.1:59424-73205 GCF_000517525.1 Limulus polyphemus
TTTTGCACCCATGCTAAGTGGACCCTGAGAGTGTGGACCTGGGTATTATTACTTATATACGTGCGTGCGCGCATGCGCATCTTTATATGCGTTAAAGCATATAAAAAAGAAATGTGACTGCTATAGCTCCAAGATGAAAGAACCTAGAAACCTGAAATTTTGCACCCATGCTAAGTGGACCCTGAGAGTGTGGACCTGGGTATTATTACTTATATACGTGCGTGCGCGCATGCGCATCTTTATATGCGTTAAAGCATATAAAAAAGAAATGTGATGGATATAGCTCCAAGATGAAAGAACCTAGAAACCTGAAATTTTGCACCCATGCTAAGTGGACCCTGAGAGTGTGGACCTGGGTATTATTACTTATCTTATCTACGTGCATGCGCGCATACGCATCTTTCTAATGAAGCATGATAGCGTAAAACTATATATAAAAGAAGTGGTTCCTTATATTACAAATAAAAATCACAGACAGGCAGACACGCACGTGTGTGTTTGTGTATGCATGACCACCTTAGTTCCAAGGGGAAAGAATTTAGAAACCTGAAATTTTGCAATGATACTGAGTGGACCCTGAGGGTTTGCACCTGGGTATTGTTACTTATATACGTGCATATGCGCATGCACATACGCATATTTTTATGCGAAAAACCACATAGAAATGTGATCGTCATAGCTTCAAGAGAAAAGAACCTAAAAACCTGAAATTTTGCAACGATACTAAGTAGACCCTTTGGGTCTGCACCTTAGTATCATTACTGACCTTATCCACGTGCGTGTGCGCATCTTTTTAATGAGGCAATCTAGCAAAAATCACAAAGAAAAGAAGTGGTTCCCTATAGAACAACCTCTAATATATTTATATAAAATCCAGTGCATTATGGTAGCAATGCGTTCCAACAATGGCTTTGATATCATGTTGCTTAGATATAAAAGTACCACCTAATACTGTTGTTAAGAGGCTATGTGCTAAAAGTGTAAAATGAAATATATAAACTGGAAAATTGAAAAAAAAATTGTTGTTTTCCAATTTAGAGGGTCGTGTTAATCAAAGAGCTTTGTTTTTATTATTTAAGTTTAAAATTGGAGGACGTGTCAGAGGGAAGGTTATCTTTATAAACATGCCATATCCCGTAAAGGACCAACAAAAGTATATAGGTTATACTTTTATGCTAAAATTGGATCATAATACACACACTGCCATAGTCATCTAGAATAAATCAACCTAATAACCCGAGAGAAACCGGGTGCTTTCGCTAGTTTAATATAAATGAAGACAAAGAGACAAAATTGAAAATTACAAAACCCGCAACTTCAACCATTTTTCTTCAGTATACCATAAGAAAAACTGTAATTGGAAGTGACAAGTTAAAATCGTGCTTGTAAACAAATGATGAATATAGTTTCAGGAAAACGTATGATTTGTATTTAATTATTTCTTTCCTGTTTTGGTAATGAGCACACTTATATAGATATACATTATTGGAAAGAATTAGGAACTACATAGGTGGTACACACATACAGGAGTCATGAACAATGGGTAATTGCAATTAAGTACAATATATTATCACAGAAAATACAAAAGTGAATTTGATTTAAACACAGCGGTATATTTTGTTTGTATGCTACTATAAGTTTATCAATTTATGATGCTGGTATATATATAGTCCAAATGTTTGTTATTCTTCAAAGTTTAGACAAGTTGTTTGGTTGCCTTTGGTTGGGCCTTCTCAGTATCCATATAACCAACCTTAATAATATTTACATCGGGATTTTGTGCAGACCAACCATGGTTGCAAGTGTTCAATCGGCCTTAGCCAAATAATAAAAATAACTATGTTTTACCTAAAAAAAACTAGTCCACGTGGTCCATATTTGCTTTGCGACATGGTTATATATAATGACCGTTGTAAAGTGAACGTAAAAACAACTTTATTAAATATAAATCGTTGAAAAAGAATAACTTAGAACTTCACAGATCTTCATTTCTGTTTTATTCTATTTTAAAACTTATAAAAAACAGTTAAATTGTGTAATATAATAAATCTAGAATGAATGAAAAAGTAATTAATTGATAGGAATAACAGACTTTTGAACGCATGCAAAACCATCATTAGAATGAATACTAGTTAAAACAAGACAATTGGCTAATCACAACTGACTGTTGTCCGTGCTGGGAGACCAATACAAGTGTGAGTTCTATTTCAACCAATGGTATAGAGAGTTTACATAAAAATGATATCACCCGGACTACTGACAAATTGAAGCAAATTCTTTTTATAATGTCATTACCATAGGAACAAGCAATTCATCTTCTAGCAAGATAGTGATCTTAAACAAGGAGCAAATGTTGTTGAGTGTATCTAGAAGGAAAAAGAAAATAATTAAAGTGCGTCAGATGCTATAGTAAACATTTCACTACCGTTTATGGAATTGATTGAAAATCTTTATGCATATTATTCTCGTTTTGTTCTGTTTACTTCACCATCTTGGGCACTGTAAAAACTATTAAAATTTAATGGATTTACCGAAGATTGGAAAATATCAGTGACAAAATGATCATCTGTTTCAAAACATTTCCAAAGTTTGCTTTTATGCAAACCACAGGTAAGGAAAAAAATATATTTTTTTTTCACCATACTCCAACAACTATTTTTATTTCTAAGCGTCAGCAGATTTGTGCTTTTCTTATGTTGCTAACACTCGTTACATTGTTAACGTATAACAGTGTATTACATCACTAATTAATCCTACAGCTGTACATTCTATTTTCTTCTTAATACACTTACTATCACTTTATAACGTTATACTGTAGCATGTTCTACCACATTAGCAATGTGCTTCGATTACTGTATACCTTGTCACCGTACAATTTATACCGTATCACTAGTTAGTTCTACACTTCCAGCTTGTATTCCTTTAGTGATGCATTCACTTTCACCATATAACATTATACCATACCGAGTATTAATTCTATAGCACCGATTTTTATTATTTTATTAACCCAACATTGCCACCATATAACTTTATAGAGTGGCTCTTTGTTCTACCGCTTTTAGTAATGTAATTTTACTTCTATATCCTGTCGCTGTATAATGTTCTACAATGCCACTTATGAGTTAAATCTATATCGGTATATTTTATTATAATAATAAAGCAAGTACTATCTCTGTACTAATTTATACAGAGACAAAATGTTCTTATAATTTTTAGTGTAGTCACAAACGTTCTACTCGTTATAGAAAGAGAACGAAAATCAATAACTATTTCAAAATATAAAAGTTGGTGCATAGACACGCGAACAAAATAAAATCATCATTTCTCTGTGTGTGAGTCAAAATATATGGCTGTATAAAACGTACACATTTAAATATTTTGCGAACAATGAACAATTAAAGTAGTATTTATACAAGAATATTTATTTGTATCAAAATACACGGGTATTTGGAAAAACATTTATACTTACGGATGTACATAAAACGTCATATTATTTGTTCGCTAGTAACAACTAGCTAATTGAGTATATGTATTTTAATCACCTTTTACGCCAAGTCCAGACGCATAAGTTCACAATGTTTCAAGTAATTTAACAATCCAAAATAATTAATATGTTTGAACAATTAAGTATCAAATTGTTTAATATAACAGAAAAGCAATTAAACAACGTCGTGTAACAAGTTGTCAATTCTTAAAATCCGAATCTAGTAAAAACAAAATACTGACAGGAGAGAAGGCAGGTTTTTTAATATTGCTTAGACAATTTGCTTCGTTAAAGAATACTTGTAATGTTCACCATATTCGGGTTAGCAAGTACAGCAAACTTGAAAATAAAATGAGATTCAGATAGAGTAGTAAAATTACTATACGTTTTAATTTCAATAGTATTCCACAAATTCATAAAATCCTTCAATAATATTATATCACAGAGAAGCACGTTTTGAGACTTAGGATATTGTTATGAAAAAACACAATACAACAATAAAAGTATTGTTACCAGTGTATTCTGTCAGCAACACCTTCCACGGAACTCGTCTGAATCATAAGACAAAGCCATAAGTAACATAATATATATATAATTATCCTCTTTACTTTTGTTTTGAATACAGTCGCTTTCCTCTTTAACGTCATACTTCAGGAAAGGTTTCGAAACAGATAGAACTAGAGGGGCACTCAGTCGAGCGCATACCTCCGCCACGCAGCCTTCAAGAAATACGAAAATGTGTCCGTATGTCCGTCGTTATCACTGACCATTTTTGGCAGGACAATGAGGAATAATATTCCACATACTTCCAGAAATATTAGGTTAATCAAAGTCCGATCATTTTTTGACTGAGTTATAGAGCAAAAATAGTGTAAAAAAATCGGTCTCCATGTTAACTGATTGGGATTTTTTGGATTTTCATGACCTTGACTCCCAAAACTAAGTATTTATAAGTTAGATCATAGTCCAAATGTATACAATCTTTTGTCCAAATCCATTTCGAGAACTCTTACTGGCAAACACACACAAAGGGGTGAAAAAATAACCTCTGGCATCTTAGGTGGCGGAGGTAATAAACTTGAAATATTTTAAGAATGTGTTGGTACAGCTCTTCATGCTATTCAACATTGATAACATTTCGTCTCTTTTCGAGCCTGTATCAGAGAATAAATTCAATATCCATTCATGTTGAACACTATATTATAAATTCCAGAGGGTGAACAGATATTTTGAGACTTTTACCTGGGGTGTTTTTCTATTTTGTATTGCCGCATCAGAGGGAAAGGATACAATTAATGAACAGACCTCTGTTTTATAAAAGTATTCTTTCCAGTTTTCTTGTTATGGAGGTTTATTTTAGACAACCATAACTAGAGAGGCACTCAGTAGAGCGCATACTTACACCACACAGCGTTGATCTTAATTGGCTCTAAAAAAAAAGGAAATGTGTCCATATGCCCGTTGTTATTAACAAAAATGGACAATTTTTCGCGAGATAATGAGGAATAGTATTCTACACAATTCCACCAAGTTTCATCAAAATCCGATCATTTTTGTTTTGAATTATAAAGAAAAATAGTGTGAAAAATCGGTCCCAATGTTAACTGATAGGGATTTTTTTTTGTATTTTTGTGACCCTCCAGAAACTAATCACTTTTAAGTTTGGTCATAGTCCAAACGTAAACCAACTTTCGTCCAAATACATTCAACCGTTTTTGACAAATTGTGCTGACAAACACATAAACGAAAACAAACACACACATAACTTCCGTCCACATTCGGTGGCGGAAGTAACAACTGGTATTATACATGATACAAAATCGCCACTTTGTTTTTTCTTGTCCAACACAGAGGTATCTTCATGCTATAAGATATCAAGAAATATTTGTAAGTATTTTTACATAACTTACAATCTTTGAAAACACATAAAAACCCCGTCTACAAGTAACCAGTTACAACTTAAATGATTACACCATATCTCTGAAGTTCTGTCGTTCATAGTCACTGGAAACAGCAAAATATACAAGAGATACACAATCGAAATGTGATTCTTTTTCGTTTGTAGTTGTTGTTTTTTTAGATCTTATAGTCTTAGAAGGAACCTACTTGACGACGCAACAACGCTGATCTCTGGCCTCATTTAATATTCGTCTCCCGCTCAATCACGGAAGTCATGCAATTAACTCTCTTAAATACAGTTTATGTTTTAATCACAGATAGCAAAGATCCTTGTAAAATACTAATATGTGATTTATTTATACTTTCAGCCTCTTTTACAATCTCTTTCAGGGTAGAGTTTCCATTTGACACATCATTCGGAAGTCTGCACTTTCTTCTTTCCTACACTGTAGCTTCTTAAAATCCTGTTATAAAATTAATCACACTCATTACAAAATCAGTTAAATGGTGCAAAATAAGTCATCTAAAAAAAACGGACTGTAACAATTTTGTGTATGTTTACTGTTGAAAATATAGTAATTGAAGCATAATTTTATATTACATATTTAAAAAAAATAGCCCAACGTTTATTCCAGTCATATATGTTTTGAATCTCTTTAATTAGTTTCATATTACCACTTACTTAAATTGTCAGCCATTGAAATTGTGTACAACATTCAAAGACGAGAAATGATACATTTTAGTAGCATTATTAGGTTTTAACTGATGATAGACGAATGTAATATTACGTACGATAAGCCCAAATTCGCTGAAATCCGCTTGTCATTTAATTTTGCTCTAGACAAAAAAGTAAATTTGTTCCTATATAACATAATGTAAACTATTAGTTGCATGAACATATAAATCAGAACTAAGACGGTGATATCACTAATAACACACAATAAACAATGTTAGACTCCGGAAAAAATAAACTCCCAGTAAATTATTCTAATATCGGTCTCGGAGCTTTGTATCATTTTTTTTTACCTGCTTCGAAACTTATCATTATACAATATCCATAATGTGACGTGAAGTTATTTTTATTTTTCTACTTATGGAATTAAGTTTATTTATACAAACTAATATTTAATACCTAGGTTAATTAATGTACACTTTACAAGAATCCACAAAAAATAACTGGCAGTGGAAAATCCCCTAGTGGCACATACAAATAAATAACCCTATTGAATCCACAAAACATAACTGATAGTGGAAAATCCCCCAGTGGCACATAAATACATAACCCAACTGAATTCACAAAACATAACTGATAGTGGAAAATCTCCTAGTGGCACATAAAAATACATAACCCAACAATGTTTTCTAGCCTTTGAAGCATTTTCTTATAATCTGCCAAATTCTAGTGGCGGCTTAAACCCTTCTACTCAATGTAGAAGACTGTATCAGATTTATTTGTGCATATACTTTTTTAGCTTCTACTGTTAACCATAGTTTAAATACACGATGTCCGAAAAAGGATGACAATAATTTGTTTTGTATTTTAGAACAAAGCCACATTGGGCTATCTGCTGTGTCCATCGCGTTGTCAGTCTGTAAACTTCTCACTGCCCCATCGTAGAGCAGGATGACAATAAAGTAATAATCTAACATGTTTTTAATTATATTTTTCAGTAACAAGACTTAGCATTAGTGACATGAAGCTATGATTTTGTCAGAGATTGATAGTGTATACTTTATAACCATATTAAAAGATATTAGGGAGAAAAAATGTAATCCTGGGTTAATTCATTTTCTTTTCTAAACGGATAATTAGATTACGTCGTTTAATCTATTTGAGCGATAGCTTAAACAATACAATAGATAGATTACAGATCTCCTAACATTTTATATGTTTATGTTTTTTTTTTCAGTTTGCTTACCAACATAATAAAATGGACAACAAAAATGCACCATTCTTGATTTTGAGAGTAGACAGAGTAAACTTGATGGTCTACTTTGGAGAGCCAAATGTCTCTTACCGGTCGAGAGTAGTAGATCGATGCTAACTTTCACGACAGCACCTGAAGAAATGACTATAATATTTTTCACCAAAAGTAGTATGTGGCGCATTTTATTTCTTTTTTTTTTGGTGTGAAATTTTTTTTACATTGTTCTTGAAAAACAAAAAAAACTATACAAGTTGTGTTTTCACCTACAAATTCCCATCAAGTGCCGTACAAGCTCAGTCCAGTACACGTTCCTCTTTCAGTTCTTAAATCAGTACTATTAATAACATTTTGCACCATGTCTTTCCCATCATTTCTTCTCAGTTGAACTTTCAATAAATAAGTTAATCAATTATTTCACTCTTACTTCTTGGAGTTAAACTAAAGTACGGAACTTTCATTGTGTAAAAAACAAGGAACAATATTACAATACAATACAATACAATATTACATAGCGATTTCATCAACAACAGGCTTAGTTTTTGATTTTTTAATAAAGTACATAGTTTCACCTTATCACAACTGTTGAGTTTTAGTATTTATGCTAGAAGGTTGGAACTTGAATTTTTAGTTTTTACGACTAGATATTTTATTTTTATTTCAACGGGACTATATTAGAGCATTGCTTTATACGTTAAAAAGACGATACTTATTTGATGTTTTGATATTTAAAACTAAATAAATAATTTGATAGTGGGAAAATACACTGTTTCTTATAAAGAGAATGCTTTGATCTCTAATCTGGATAAATTCCGTGATTATATAGTTATAAATAGAACATCTCGAAGTAAAATAATTATCACGATTCTTCATAATACAATTCCAGGAACGTATATTTTCCTTAGATATAATAACATTTAACAATTTAAGTATAATAATGTAGTTATTAATAGGATAAACCCAAACTATTTCAAATCAATACAGCAATAATATAGTTATTGATAGGATAAATCCAAACTATTTCAAATCAATACATCATAACTGTATCAGGTTTTAGTAAAATATTAGGCTTAGCATAATAGCAGTCTCATGCAACAGCTTGAAATGCATGTATTAGATTTTCTTATATCATTTCTTTAAATTTCAAAACTTCATGTGTACACTTTACAAATATACCACAAAACATAAACTATCTTGTGAACCCATCTCGATCGATCGTGTATGCACTACACCAAAATATTTGTGCTCTCTAAGTAAGAACGTAGCATTACAGCATATGACTTTTTTTTTAGCTTTCTACTGATTTTAAGTTTTAGCTGTGCACCATTCACAAGTTTGAGTTAACCCTCCAGGTTAAGAATCGTGACTTATTCATTTCTCAGTTGTCCAGACATGTAAATTAAATCGACGTCCCTAGAAGCATTTGTATTAGGATAGAGGAAGAATAATTTCTCCTTTATGTAAGTGAATTGACGTTTGATAAGCATATTCATTTAACAAATGTACAACAAATATGTTGTCAAAAAACGTGTTAACCTTAGAAAACTAAATGCATTTCTTGATCGTTCGTTATAAATAATTGACTAGAAGGATGCTTTCTTCTATAAATAAAAATAAGCAATAAAACCCTTTGTTTTCACTTCTTCTTGTAAATCATACCATTTTAATTCTGTGAGAAACAAAATTACTTTCTTATGAGCTTGAAAACAGCACATGAAATTTTCATATCAAAGTAAGTTTAAGTTTTCTATGGCAACTCAGTTTTCATTAAGTTGTTAATCTGTATGATTATCAAATGTTAACTTGCTCAAATATTGAGTCTTTATATTTGCTTATTACTGATGTATTATGCACACCTCACTTCGAATCTGTTCATTAATATCAATTAATTACATCCAAGCTCCATGAATACATATATGGGACATCTCAGTAAAGTTCTCCTGAAATATGTTTGCATATTTTCATAGTTTCTTAGAACTTTACTCAAACGTGTATTTTAGGCATACTCTCATAGTTTAAATATAAATTTTAGTTACTCTGCTCCCAGTGGCTTAGCGTTAAGTCTGCAGGTTTACGACGCTTATATTCGGGTTTTGTTGCCCCTGATGGCCACAGCGCAGATAGCCCATTGTGTAGTTTTGCGCTTAACAGCAACCAAACCAAACTCTCTGACATTATAGAAAGTTTACCTATACACAATTAAAATATCAATAAAATAGCAACACATTATAATATCTTTCATTAATCTACATTGGAACCATGTTATTTATTTTCAATTGCATAGTTTTTACTAACTTTATGAAGAGAAAATTATTGAAAAATCATAAAAGTAAACATTTCAGTACACTATAGTTGACTTTAAACCCAAATACTCCCAGAAAGGAAATGTCTCAGGATGAGGATATAGCATTTACTAATTTAGATGGTGAGGGTTATTCCATATGAATGACTGAAGTCAAACTGCATGTATCGGTGGATGTTGTGTGCAAGACATTTTCCAGTTTCGAAAATTGGCGTTGTAATAAATAAAACCTAACCAAGAAAGAAATCTCCAACTTCCTTCCAGTGATATCAAGTATCACAGGGTATGCCATCTGCCAGATAAGAGCCGTTCGAGTAGAGATCTGGCCAATAACCTGGCCTCAGGTGTAAGTCATCCCAAGGACCGTAAGAAACTATTTGGTTTTGTACATCTGCAATACACTTGTAGCCGCATAGAAACCTATTATATGGCAATTAAACCATAAGAAAAGGTTACAATGAGTTGTGAACGTGAAAATGTTGAATATTCAGGCCTGCAGAGGGTGTTGTCTACTAATGAATTCAAGTTTGAGTTGACAGCATATTCAAAGAAGATTATGGAGACAGCACCACAACTAATGTCACAATGCTTTAATTGTCAGAGATACTGACATGTGTCGGCTGCCTGTAAGTCCCTACCACAATGTGGTGGTTGTTGTGGCGTCACAATGTAAAAAAAGAAAGCTCCACTCCTAAATGCTGTAATTACAATAAAACACAAAGGCTGTCAAAAATACAAACAAATTAAACAACAAATCTACAATATTAGAAATAAAACACACACTGCACAAACACAAACAAATACACCCACAGCTGACACAATACGTCGACCTTCTCCACAAATACTAACAAATAACATTCAAAACGTATGCCACGGTCACCAAAACCAACATAGTGAAAACAGAAAATATAAATACAATTGCAAACGAAACAGACCCGACAAACACAGACAAAATAGAACCAGAAGAGAAACAACAACCAACGGGCACTACAAACAAACAAGAATCAACACGCATCATTACGGCAATCACTAACATGTTACTCGACTTTATGGCAGAAATACAAAACCCAAACCAAGACACAAGCTACCTAGTCATACTCGTTACATTGGCAACTAAACACCTAGTATCAATACTCACGCATATAATACAGACATTCATGACAAAACCCAAAACATAAATTCACCATTTTTCACGTGAATATCCAAGGTGGTCTTGCCTTCAAGAAACACGAGATGGAAAAGCAATTTAAATTAATAGATGCTGATATTATATGTATTCCTGAGGCCCTTATCACAAATACATGATCTTTAAAATTTAACGACTACACTACGATTAGGATGGATAGACAACATCACAAAGACGCTAACCGGGGCATATCCCTAATCTATAAATCAACTTTAGCCATTACAAACTTGAACTTCGAAAGCTCAAACGAGTGCATAGTCGTAGAAATTACCATAACAAATAATTGTAAAATTACATTAGAACCCTGGATAGACAACTTCTAGAAAATACTGTAAACTATAACAGAAACTACATTATGATAGTTGATCGCAACTCGAAACACACACACAATTTGGATGTAGAAGAACAATACCAAACGGTTCAAGATTATTATGATTTTTGAACAGCACAAGCTCAGTACTTATCAACGACCAAACACCAATTCATTGGCACTCTGCTACTGATTCAGGAGAAATTATAGATTTATGTATGACTTCTTCAGACCTAAGTATAAAGTGCTCAGAATTTAAAGTAGGAAAATATATGGGTAATGATAATTTTCCTATATAGTGTAACTCCGATCTCACCTCTCCCCTATGGTGTAACTCCGATCTCACCTCCCCCCCCCTCGTCAAAACAAAATTAAACTACAAAAAAGCAAACTGGCAAATATATGAAACAAAATTGAACGAACTATTACCCCAAATAACTACAACAAGTGCCTCGTATGCGCGAGACATGGATGATTACTGTCAAATAATAACCGAGTGTATAATCAAAGCTGCTCAAACCTAACACAATAAAAATGAAAACCACATAAAAATATAATCGACATGATCAAAGAGAGATGCATACTATATATATAAACACTAAGTATATAACGCTAAAATCAAAAATAAATACACTTCGCAATAAAATAAGAAATGAAGTGAAACAACTAAAACAAGACAACTGGGACTCTTACTGTAATAACCTAAATGAGCAATAAAATCCACATAATGTCTGGAAACATTTAAAAAGATACCCACAGATCAACCAACCCAACAAAACATATCCAGCACTAATACATGACAATAAAACAGCATACACAAACGCACAGAAAGCGTTTTATTTAATAGTGTATTAAATAGCGTGTTTATATGAATACATATAGTATAAACTACCAAATGAAACAAAATTGGTATGTATGGATTATAAAAGCAAGTGTACTCCAATGGAAATGATGGACGTTGCGCATAAATGGACATTGCCCTGATAGGGGTTTTGAATATCATATTATAAACTTTTGTGTATACAACTCCTTCATTTATGTTAGCATTTGACATTCAAACAGTGCATATATCACATCAGTGCAGAGGGAGGAAGAGGTCAAGTTTATACCTGATCCTCCCAGGTCCATATGGATCTAAATCCCGATGATGCACGACTAATGTACACTATCTACAAGAAAACATGGGAATGAATCTGTGTAATGTGACATAGGATATTTTCCAAGGCGCCTAATTGACCAGAGATTTGTATTTCAGCAGGACAAGAATATAAACAACATGGTATACCTACAAGAAAAGTATACAGGCAGTTGGAATACAATAAATTCTGCTTGACCTGCCCAGAGAATAGGTCTGAAGTTTATTGAGGTAACTTAAGAATAAATAGATTAAAGGCAATTAAGCAATTCGCGGAATTGTGTCACATGCTACAGGATATTTGTAGGGACATTCAATGCACTTTAATCAACAAATTCTATGACAAAATGTTGACCAAGTGTTCTGTTCTAGAGAAAGTAAAGGGCTCACACAACAAATACTAATGCTTGCAATTACATATTTGTATGCTGTCATTATGGCAGTCTATTGTAAATCTATGGTCACAATTATGCTTCTATATAAATATGAATATAAGGTCAGACGCAAAAGCCATCCTCGTGACTCAGACAACAATACACAACATGATCAACATATCTCATCAGCTGTTGAATACTTCACGCAGCTGAAAAATGAAAGGGATATTGATGCCATTAAATACATGGACATACAGGTCAAGATGTAGTCTATGGATTTCTGTGGAATCAGACTGTTGGAAAGCTTGTAGGGAGGAGAGAGTGTGGCTTGAACATGAAAAGCTAAGGACGAAACCTGTGGCAACGCAAACCACTGTTTAGAGTTATTGTCGAGGAACACGGTAGTCATATTGAGCATTACCAGACGTGGCGAGACTCCAAAATCGTTTGAGTAGAACGCACCCAATCTCTGTATATATATATATATGTATGAACGTTTGCTTCATTTATTTACAGTTTTCAACCATTTTGCTCTAAAGATATTGACATTTCTCACGTTATATCTTTTGTGTATAGCTTAGTTAGTTTGTTGTTTTCCTTTTCAAGTTTATATTTTACTGTGTGGTTAGTCCAATGATGATGCGCTACTAAGGAATAGAGTAGTGTTCTACATATTCCTTCACTCTAATGTGTTGAGTAACTTATTTCATCTTTTGTATAATTTTGGTAAATCTCCATGAAATCCTAAAAAGCTAGAATTGTCAAAATGCATGTCTTAGCTGATTTTAAGCTCAGGGCTTGACTTTTACCCCATTCCTTTCTTCGTGTTCTTGTTACTTGTAAGTTGATTAAGTGTGCAAACCAATGGAAATATTAAACCACATAACTAATATCCTCGTCAAAGTTTTAACTGGAATCTGTAATTGTTGAAAATATTTTAAAGTAGATATGCTTCTCTGCTTTATTATGAAAATGAGGTAAACATTTTTGTAATTTTATTCTCGCTTCGAAATAAAAAAATGGATTAAATTACAGTTGTTGTAACGAATTTTGGCTTTCTAATTTATAACTGTAATTGCACCTTCAGATAGCTTATTAGAATGCTTTTCCAGTTGCTTAAAAATTATATATGGACATATATATATATATATATATATATAAGAGAA
>NW_013666691.1:73543-105416 GCF_000517525.1 Limulus polyphemus
TTAATATATATATATATATATATATATATATATATAAGAGATAAAAGGAAGATTTAAATATCATAACCACTTGGTTTGTGAAGTTCTCACTTACACAGGTATTTAAAATAGCTTCTTGAAATAATGCATTGGTCACAACATGATCAAATCTATGATTAAGCCCTATGCGAAATGTAGACTAATGTGCCTGACCATTATTCATGTGTGTTAGGTAGAACACTTAAATATTTCAAATCAGTTTGTAACACTTTAGCATCTTGTGCTGTCTTGATACGTCCGTGTTTTATTTCCTATTAATGTACTTATATTAACCTCTGTGTATAGAATAAAACCACAGCTCTGCAGAGACAAGTTATGAACGAAACATTTAATATATTACTACTGTAGAAAAACATTTAATTCTGTTGGTTGAAACGAAACTGTAAGAATAATATACATAGCTTAATTGCAGATTCCCGAAAAGTATATTATATGATGCAAGATAGTGATGGTCTAAAAGTCAGATGGCCTTGTGGTTAAAGTTCTCGACAAGTAATCAGCGGCTCAAGAGTTCGAATCCTTGTTACCGAACTTGCTCGCCCTTTCATCCGTAAGGACGTTATAACATGACGTCCGTTACACTGTTTGTTGGTAAAAGAGTAACCTGCTAAATTAAGTATAACATGTATTATAAGTTTAGTAATCAGCCACCTATCGCTAGATTTACATAATATATCATTTTATGGTTTATCAAATAGTGTATTAAATAGGGTGTTTATATGAATAGGTTATTAATTAATAATGCCACAATTTTACCAACTAACCGCAAGAAAATCTACTAACCAACTCGCCATCATTTGCCGAAGCACAACGCAAGCACAAGTAGAATGGATAAAAGAATGTAGAGTTGTTTTCTGCAACTAGTAGTTTTGCGCGAAATACATCTCAAACTGAAAAACAGCAAGAAAGTTACGCACATTTGCTATACGAATCTCCCTTTTTTATCAAAGATATACGCTGATTTGATTTGCTAGTGCATTAGGCATATTTTATAGGCTTTCTATTCTCATAATATCGCTAAATTTTTGTTTTAGATTATCTGTTTGCACGTCATTCATTGCGTTAAATTAGTAATAAGTTTGTCTTATTTCGGGATGCCCCCCCCCCCCCCGAGATTCGATACTCGTGGTGGGCAGAGCACAGATAGAAAATTGTGTAGCTTTGTGCTTAATTACAAACAAACAAACAATTTCCAACAAATATACAAAGTGTACAAGGAAAACACCAGTTGAACACCAGTTCACACATATTCCAGAGCTTTGTTTAAATCAACAGCTGAGATCAAATCCTGTTATAATTATTTGTTCTTTTACTAGTTTTTCAATACGTTCACTTATTGCTTGTTTTTCAAATATATTGATATGATAATTTGTGGTGTATATTATTTTGGGACATCTCACCATCGTCTGCCGAAGCACAATACAAGCACAAGTGGACTGGATAAAAGAGTGTCTTCTGCAAGAACCTCTGGTGGGAGTATGGAACTAAGTGGATAAAACTTTTATCACAGTCTTTTCCTCATAAACTACAAAACCAACTAACTGAAGCAATAGGAGTTAAATGGAAAATTTACAAGCGAACCAATCAGAGGTCGTAACCAATACCGTAAACCAATCATTAGTGTCTTTTTGTCACAAAGTACTTATAACATCGTCTTGTCAACCTTGTTATATTTTCAATTTTACTTTGGTAAAAAGAAAATAAATACGTAAAATACATGTGTAATCATTAAACAGTAGCTCCGTGAAATAATATTATTCAGACATCTAAATTAATTTAGGTTATTATTTGGTGAATTAAAAAGAGTTCAAAATCCCATAAGTCTTATATTCGCATCACCTTTATAAAAGGCTTAGCTGTATTTCTTTGGTTTGTTGGCCTAAGCTGTGTTGATGAGCTTTGAATAGGTGAAACTGCAGTCCACAACAGAGGGTACGGCCAATCTAGAAATGCATTAGGCCCCTACGTCATAGATGATATTTTCAATTTTACCTTTGGTGAGAAAGAGCAGAAAAATGTAAAATATAATTTAAACAACTATTTATGTATCGATCGATTCAGACACGTTTCACCACCACTAGACAGAGACCAGGTGACTCTGTCTGTAGCTTCTCAAGCGTATTTAGATTCAGTAGAAGAGCAAGAAAGTTTTGTATCATTTGTAAGATTTGTTCTTTTACTTAAATAATGACTAGTGCAAAATCATTTATTTAACTAGAAAATATGCTTGAAATTAACGTTTTCCTGATTTAGGAAAGATAAAAGGAACGCAAGCCGTCAATAAAAAACATTTTCCCATTCGCTAATCACGTGCCATCAGTTGGTTTTGACGTGTACGAAGAGGCACTAAAAGCAGGATAGGGGAAAATAGACATCTGCATGGGAATTTCCCATGTGTGTTAACCATTCAAGAAAACAGCACGACTAGATTTAAGAACTAATATCAGGCTTTAGAACATTACGAAACTAGCTAGAAAATTACTGAATTTGGAAGAATGTCCTTAATGAATAAAACAAAGGCCACTGGAACCACTTTCAGAGACAAAAGTAGCTAGGGCGGGACCTTAGACGCGCAGCCAGAGTGTGCTGTCGCCAGAGCATTACGGAAGTGTTACGTAATATACCCTGAGTGTTTCATAACTGTTATGTAATATGCAGAAGGTATGTAGTTTGAGTGCTAGACACCAGAGGGCGAGTTGCTAGGTAGGTTTTGTCATGACAGTGGGCATCACTCTATCAACTATGAAAATAATTTTAATATTCGTATTCGACAGTTCAAGGACTTTGAAAAAAGAAAACTATATCTAACCAAGGAAATATCATTTTTTCTCCAAGAGAATGAGAGGAATTTAAACAGTAGATCCCACCCATTAATGTAGCTGTACAGAGCAAAACTGAACAATATATTTTTCTAGAGGGACATAATCGTGTAATTCGTGTTGTGTGTGTGTGTTAACAATATCCTCTCTATTTTGTTCATATATCGATTTAGTTATCGTGGTATTGATATGGCATCTGAAAAGGTTCTCTTTGTTTTATTAAATTCACAGGTTTCCCATTTTGATACTTACTTAAATACTATAGTTTATAATGAAAAGAAATTGAATTATCAGATTAAATCAATTCTTATTAATATTTATGCTGAACAAGTGTACCATATTTAACAAGTACTGAAGAAAGAACAGTGTGAAACATGTGAAATCGATGAACTTAGTTAAACTCATCATTTGTGTAATGTATTAAATCATGATGAATGTGTATGATTATATTTGAGATCTGCATTGACAAAAGTGAATAAATTTATTGTTCAATCCATGTTTAATCAAAGCGTAACACATTTAAATTTATCAGGTCTTATCAATAAAACTTTCTGGGATACTGTAGAGAAAGACGTCTTTATCCAAGATCTAGCCAAAGATCTAGTATCCTACCTTTGAAGATTTTGAAAACAAACAAGATCTGTAAAATAATTATGATAAAAATGAAACAGTTCTTGACAAAATATTTCAATTTGTTGTTTCTTAAGATAAAAGATATTATCTTCAAAGAAGTATCTATTTTTCCTTTCATATTTTATAAATCCATCATGTCTACTTTCTATCATAACAGGATATACTTTACAACCAAAACAAGCTGTATGTTCACTATAATTTAACTCTGACAATGAAGAACGGATTTTATGTGTTACTGAACTTAACAGTCACTAAAACAAATGTATATATTCTCGCAATTTACATAACCATACAGAAAGATAAATGTACATTCATGAACTTCTCAATATTTGTTGATACATTAAAAAATTATTTTCTGTTTCTAAGGTACTACTGTATTCTGTTTTAGATCTAGAGCTCACATATTGGTTATTTAAATAAAACTTTACAAAGTTAACTCACCAAGATCTACACATAGTCTGTCTTCTTGAAGGTGTAATTGTTTAGCTACCTAACGAAATAACTGTATCATTCATATTACAATTTGGCTGTGTTCTTCAAATTTATCGAACAGGCAAATTCCTCTGACAAGGTGACAGCTTGATAACCTTTAGTATTTACAAATAACACAAACTGAAATATGTATATATTATAAAATACTGGATTGCCAAGGTTAAATTAAAGTTCATACAAGTCTGGTATATTTCAGTTAGTGTACAATTATTGTATACTTTCTATTCATTTAGACTCTCTTACAGACCTTCGTTTATTAGTCATATGGCTGTTACTTCAGAAACAATCCATTTCTTATCATGTAATGAAAACAAAAACTAATATGTTTCTCTGATATATATATATATATATAACAATACAGAACACTTATTGTAGCTCTAGCACGATATAAAGGATGGAGAATGTGTTAAATACTTTGTTACATCACTCTATCATTGGAACAATAAGAGCCACGAATATTAAAGTAGACATTTTTCAATATGGTGATATACTTCTAAGTTTTTGATCTCATCACAAAAGGTATGGTCTACAAGAAAAGACATATTCATCCTTTAGATGAAATCACTTTATAAAGAGTGTTCCCAAAAATTTGCATAAACACCATAAGCTCTCACACAACTTTTGTATATTATGGTGTTATTACTAATTCAGTTAGAGTATATATATTTTTAATTTGGGTAACATTATGTGTAGACAAACACTAAATTTATCACAAGACAAATTAACATAGATTTTGAAACAATATGATGTATTGACTTTTACACATATACACACAGAACATTACGTTTTATTATTCATTTTATCAGTTACAGTTAGTGTTCAATTTCAAAAGTAACAGATTTTGAACAAGTACACTCAGATTAATGCTTATGTTTACTGTAAATATTAAAAGTGAGAAACTTTTTCATCAGTAGAGTTGGTATGAGCAATCATAGCTTTCTTTTTCTCAGGATGTGATGGTCCTGAAAAGGACGTATAAATTTCTTTAGTTCAAACTAAATCATTTCTTCAGGGCCCGGCATGGCCAGGTGGTTAGGGCGCTCGAATCGCAATCAGATGGTCGCGGGTTCGAATCCCCGTCACACCAAACATGTTCGCCCTTTCAGCCGCGGGGGCGTTATAATGTGACGGTCAACGTTTGTTGGTAAAAGAGTAGCCCAAGAGTTGGCGGTGTGTGGTGATGACTAGCTGCCTTCCCTGCTAAATTAGGGACGGCTAGCGCAGATAGCCCTCGTGTAGCTTTGCGCGAAATTCAAAAACAAAACAACAATTTTCTTCAGAAGAAGAATAGCCTTCGTTTTCATTATCTTCAGGACGAATCCTCATTTGAAATATATTATGCTTATATTGTATAATACCAATGGCCCAGTGAAGTAATAATAGGGGAATATTTAAATGTTTAATAATATGACTACCTAAATAAAATATACATCTCCATAAACAAAACAAATAGGACACTCACCAAAATAACTTGTACAGAGATGATGATCACATGAACGTACATTTTGAAAATATACATCACAAAGTATACACTCATAACTCGAAGAGAGCATTTAAAAACTTTCTCTGTTATATAGCAACATTGTTTCAAAATATGTGTTAATTTTAACACATTATAACATGAGATATTTAAAATAATTATTAGACTGAACTTATGACCAAACTATGGTAAGTTAATTTTTTGAAAAGACAGGAAATGTAACAGAGACATTTTAGTCTGTAACTGAGGATCCTTCTAATAGTTTTTTTAGGATGATAACTGTCTTTTTTATTCAAGAACATCCTACTACTTTGGAGGGAATACTCCAGAGTTTTATGCATACAAAGTTATTCAGTGATCTTTGGAATTGGACTTTAAAAATTACAGATATTGATAGATTAAAAGTACACATATATTTTAATCAAAGTAATTTAGATCTGCTTAACTGGTGGAAAGGACAGCAATCTATAGAAGCAGAACAATATCATCAAATTCTGTTTTATTTAGGACCATTAATATCATATTCAAATTTAAAGGTACATTGATTTTACAATGTTATAAAGGAGAAAGAAAGTTTTGTTTATTCCACTTGAACGTTTTGCTCACATATAAGGTGTAATCGTACACTCATTGGTGAGTAGAATTGTTAAAAATTATCATTTTCACTATTAAAAGTAGAACTGTATTTATCTTTGAAAAATCATTCTAAGCTGGCTGACACAGTTTGAACTTTTGACGGAATGTTGTAAAGTATGGTTGAAATACAGTACTTATAAACAAGGTTCATTCGTGTTACCTAATAAGTTTAATTGTTATAGTATAACAAACATTTTTATTTGTCAATATTTGAAAGTACCATGTCTCTTACATATCATTACAAACTAGTAATATATATATATACATGTATGTGTGCATGCATGCTTGTATGTTACAACACTTTGTAATACAGACCAGACTTAAGAGGGGACTGGCAATATTGATGACCTTTGTATTTCCTAACAAACAGCTGACGTCAGACAGAGGCTTATCTCAATGTCTAGTGAAGAAGAAAATTCGTATTATAGGTCGCAAAGTTTTATGAATCTTAATTTATTATTGTATAGTACTTAAAGTGAATGGTAAGTGTTGCTATTTCAAATCATTTCTATAATATTAAGGTGATTAGTTAAAGAGTAAGACATTCATTTGTAGCCAAATAGTTAGGTTAATGACATTCAGATAGAAATAGAAAGAACTTACATTTGCTGTTAGTTTCAGTCAGCAGGCTCTTGACAAAGATTTTCTAAAACTTATTGGACTTTACCAATCATCTTATATAGTTAAACATGACAGTGAATGTCCTTGTCAGGATTTGTAAGAAGTATGATATGCAAATAAGGTAAAATAATATTGATTACTTGGTGGTTCTATGAACTATGCTAATATTGTGTTTTGTATCATCATCTGCCTATAATAACACTATTTTTCTACAGAAATACATATAAATGAAAATATAAACATTAGTTGAAATCTGTATGCAATCATACTGGCCTTTGTCTAGTAAGATCAATAGCCCACAGAACCTTACTAGCATTATCCGCCTATAGAAATAACATCCACCTTTGTAAAATGTATGTAAGAGAAAACAACAAAGGTGATAACATTAAAATAATACAATGTTTTACTTATATCAGGATGTTAAATGTGATGGTAACACAATTACGTTATAGAAACATAAAGCAACTGATAATTGTAAAAGTATGTAAAGTAAATTATTGGTTATAATATTTGCCACATTCAAATGATGTATAATAAAACTGATTTGTGTAACACTGTTATAATAGTTTTATCTTTAAAATAATAGTTTTACTTAGGACATATACTTAAATCTATACATTGATGACATGTTGAGACACTTTGAAAATCAATTTGCCCCTTAGTAACATAATGCATATATAGAACCTTAGTAAAACTATCCACTTATAGACCTTGTAATAATAATAACACCTTCCACCTACAGAACCTTAATAACAGTATCTGCTTATAGTATCGGATCCATTGGTATCAAACTATGATATCAGCCCTTCCTAAGATAGTTACAGTTTCTGGTGCCATTTCCTGGCCCAAAGATAGTAGCGTCCTTTGGTATCTATGATATAACACTTATGTAACCCGCAGGTGGGAACATATTATGTAATATTTGCATAACACTCAGGTGTATAGTACACAATGGTTATGTAACACTCAGGTGTATGTTACATGATAGTTATGTATCGCTCAGGCGGCATCCTTTGATCTCCTCTCACCTGGCGACCCCCTCTGAGGGGCATCTTTTGGACAGTCATGTAGTACATTAACTACTGTAAGAATTTCAATACCTTAAAGCTAGCAAGGACTTTTATCTGTAATTCAAGTAAACACTAATATAAAATATTATTGTAAATATCATAGAGCCACTTATCTTTTAGTAACATAAAAAAATTATCTTTTCTGTGGTCACCTGAAATGTTTTTATACAAATTAACTGCATGCACATTTTTTAGAATTATTTTAGGTCTTCATTAGTGTTTGAAACTGTCGCTTATAAATTTAATTATATCAACTACTAAAAGCGTAAATGTACTCAAAGATACAGATTGTTAAAACAAAATTTCACTAACACACAACAAACAGATTTAAATAAATTTTATATATCAATATCTAAGACGTTAAGCCTCGCAAATTCACGATATATTTCAACAATTCTTTCTTTACATTCATACGAGATTAAAATATGTCTCAAAATTAGTTTTCAGTTTTTCATATTTCCTCATACTAGTATATCACTTTCCTTTGTAGCTTATACAAGTTTATAAGTAACAAGCTAAGGTATCTGTCCTTTGTACAGGTTATAAACTTCAAAGAATGTGGGGGTGGATACTATGATAAATAACATAAAAATCCTAAGATTCATACAATTTATTTATAGCATAATATATTATGACAGTATGTGTTATTATTTCACCAAAAGTTTGTATAAGCTTTAATAACTCACTATTTATATATTTAAAACAAGGTACACGTTGTGCGAAGGTCAGAATAACTTTGTAGGAAGACGTAATGGCGAAAGTGGTGGTGGTGGGGGTGCTTTCTGTTACCAACTTTCAACACCTAGCTCTTAATGTCCTCCACAATGTTTCACGTTATTAATTAATTGACGGTCATTGGCCACAGAAATGTTTTAGGGGCAAAGTAGTAAGGTCATAGTTCAAAGTAAGAAGTGGGTATAATTCAAGAATCGGCTCGTCATATCAGCCTTATGGTGGCTGTTTGAGTAGAAAATTCATCTGAGTTTATGTATTATTGCAATATTAGCGGCCATTTTATTTCATTGCATTCCACCATATAGAGTGCTAGAGCACTTTCTGAGATATATAAGACGCTTGTGCGCCCTCTCCCCTACATTGTGTGTATGTTCTGTTATAGAAAATTTTATAAAATTTTTCAGTGTAAGGAAGTGGTGCCATCTATGAGTCTAGTTAACTTTAACTTACGTCAAATATAATAAATGCTCAATAACAGCAATAATGGGAGTTCAAGGGCTTATAAACCCCCAATAACATGCCCTTTGTTTCAAATTATCATCCCACAAAGTTTGGTTGAGATTGGTCTAGCGACTTAGGAATAGTTAGATAACAGGTAAACAGACAGACACAAAGAGTTTGTACTTTATATATATGATATAGATAAATAAGTTTGAAAAACTATAAAGTTTAACAATGTCATATAACGATATATATATATAAAGAACTACATTGGTCGGATCATTTATATTTGTTGAGCATGATATATATCCTATGCAACTTTGAAGCTGAAACACAGAGAACTTTGAAATGTTTATATAAATTGTTACACTTGTTAGCTTTTTTTTGTGTAAAGTAGAACAGAGCTTCAAAATATTCTTTTTGTTGCTGAGTAGCAAAAAGAAGTGTCATATATTGCTCTCAGGTTTGGCACATTTATTTTTATATCTGCACACAGAAAGTTTTACTGCTGTGGTCCAAAATTAAGTAACATTAGCATCTAAAGATACATTAACCTAGAATTGTAGACAAAAAATATACGGGTCAGTTAAAAGATGGATTTAAATCTTATTGATCTGAACAAAAGAACTAAAAGATATAATAGGATTTGCAATATTATTGCTAGGAAAAGGAAATAATATTTTTATTTTATGATCTGAATCACTCAATCTCTCATTTAACTTTTTATGTAAACCACGCATCTTATTATTAGTCACGTGTTCTATAATGCATGTAATTATTAGTCACTTGTTGTATGATGCATATAATTATCTATTCAGCATATGCTATATGTAATGGTCTCGAGCGTTCCTGTTCCATTTGTCACTTTGAAATTACTTAACTAGATTAAGTACGCCAGATTGTTCATGAACCATGGCTTAGCTAGACCTCACATTAGATGACCGGGCGTTATATTGACGGAATGTGGATCTGAAGACTCCGTGATTCGCGTCACGTTGCTACGATATATATAGCAGTCTGCACTTTAGGGCCGTGGATTTTGTTTAAAAGAGTGACGGAAAAATCTCACTATTTGATAAGAGTAGCCTAAAAGTTGGCGACGGGTGTTGTTGTTAGTTGCATTACCTCTAATCTGTGACGTTCAATATTAGGGGTGGCTAGCATTGATAGCCCTTGTGTAGCTTTGCGCGAATAGATGAAATAAACCAAAGCTTCAGAGAAGACATTTTCTAAACCATCAGATAAATAACACACTCTAAATGACAGTAGACTATCACAAGTTGGCTATAATTGTTTCAAAGTAGCATTAGTACAATATAGTACCACTTCCAAGCCAATGGTACTGCTAGTCGAACACCTTGCGAAGACAGACCATCACTTGCAACACAAACAGACGATTGCTACTTGATAATCCCTACTCAATACAGTTGTAGATGTATTTGCTCCGAGACTGAATGTTATTACTGGCAGCCGCAACAACTGAACTTTGCATCACTGTTTAAAAACAGACTTTCCAAGACCGCCCTGTATGCCAGATACCCAGCGAGGGGCGTTCTGCTCACAGAACAAAACTTCTTTCCTAAACCTGGTGTACTATAACAATATTATAGTGCAATATTCTGTTTACAGATGTGTTGAGCTACTCCCTGCTGCCAGATAACAGACAAATTCTTATTTGAAGAAAACTTGAAAACCACACTTTCATACAGGAACGTGACGCATTTGGCAGTAGTAGAAGTATGTTGTGTGCAGGATGTACATGTTTTTTACATCCTGCTGAAAGACACAATTAACTTAACGCCACACTTTATAGGAATTGCATTTTCTGTGTTTCTGGGTTATGTGCTGGAAAAATTGGCTTTGACTTCAGTTTAATGGATGATAACACAAGTTCCATACGAAGCAAACATTACTTGAAGGAGTTGGGATTAACCGAATGAAGTGGCTTGTACGCTATTCAGAGTTCGATCCCATTGAGGATGTATAGGCATCGCATTTCGTCAACTGACTACTAACAGTTTTGTTGTAAAATGGTCTAATTTGTGAAATTAAGATATATTAACGTATTATAGTATACTCATATTATGATATACAAAATATACATGCAATGTATTATTAATTATTTTACTAAATATTTTAGTTTTATTAGCGGAGTTTTCAGATATTTCTCCCCCCAGTGGCACAGCGGTATATCTGTGGACTTACAACGCTAGAATCCGGGTTTCGATACACTCGGTGGGCAGAGCACAGCTAGCCCATTGTGCAGCTTTATGCTTAATCACAAACAAACCCTCCAGTTGCTCAGCGATAAATAAGTCTCAAGCTTATGATGCAAAACATCGGGTTTTGTTACCAGTGGTTGACACAGCAAAGATAGTCCGTTGTATAGCTTTGTGCTTAACTACAAACAAACAAAAAACAAACCAAGATAATGTTTTGGTGTGAACGGCTTTTACAAACTATCAGAGTGTGATTATAAATAATTATACTTGTCATGAGGCATTACTATTAAACCTATTATATTTTTAAGCACTACATTTTCTATATGAAAACAATTAAGAAGCTATCTAATGAAATTAAAAAAATAAATAAACAGTATGCACATTGTTTCAGAAATATTCTAGCTATAAACTTTTCTAAATGATTGGTTATAATTAAACCCAAAGCTACACAATGGGCGGTCTGTGGTATCTAGCGTTATAAGTCTGCAGATATACCGCTGTGCCATTGAAGAGGAGGGTGGGGGGCTGTCTAACTAAATGAAATGTTAAAAACTTTACTCAACAATTCTTCTTCTACGTTCACTCGATATTAAAATATGTCTCAAAGAATGTAACGTTCAAAAATATAACAGGCCTAATACTAATGTCGTATGATAAGTTTAGTTAATTAAACCTACTACTAATGTCGTATGATAAGTTTAATTAATTAAACCTAATACTAATGTCGTATGATAAGTTTAATTAATTACACCTACTACTAATGTCGTGTGATAAGTTTAATTAATTAAACCTAATACTAATGTCGTATGATAAGTTTAATTAATTAAACCTACTACTAATGTCGTGTGATAAGTTTAATTAATTAAACCTACTACTAATGTCGTGTGATAAGTTTAATTAATTAAACCTACTACTAATGTCGTGTGATAAGTTTAATTAATTAAACCTACTACTAATGTCGTGTGATAAGTTTAATTAATTAAACCTACTACTAATGCCGTATGATAAGTTTAATTAATTAAACCTACTACAAATGTCGTGTGATAAGTTTAATTAATTAAACCTACTACTAATGTCGTATGATAAGTAAACCCAGATATTTCTTAAATTATTATATTCTACTATATTCCATTCCAGTGTTGCCCAACCCAAAAGCCACTGCGTCCAGGTAGATCTTTTGAATATTTCACTGCGCTCCGGTAACAATAGTTATTATATATTCGTACAACATTTCACGCCCCAGTAAATTATTATCCGCGCCCGGAGGTTGGGAAACACAGTAGCTATTCGAATGAGTTCATTTGGTTTATGCATAAACATAAAACTGGATAACAAATAAACGAAAACAAGAGATTCAAATATTACCTGTTCATTAACATTTAGAACCTTCACTGATTAAAGTATTCAAATTATTTTACATTTCTTGGTGGACTGAAGATTGGGGCCTTCAGTGGCTCAGTGGTATGTCTAAAGGCTTATAACGTTACAAACCGGGTTTCGAAACTCGTGGTAAGCACAGCCTCGATAGAACATGCTGTTGTCCTACTTTCTCGTATTGTAAGGTCAACCAATCTTCAGTTTATTAGGCGTCCCTAATTTAGCAGTGTAAAACAAGAGGGAAGGCAGTTAGTCATCACCACCCACCGCCAACTCTTGGGCTACTCTTTTACCAACGAATAGTGGGGTTTACCATCACATTATAACGCCCCCACGGCTGAAAGGTCGAACCCGCGACCCTCAGACTGCGAGTCGAGCATCCTAACCACCTGGCCATGCGGGCCAGTTTATTTGTTATTGAGCACAAAGAATGGGCTATCTGCTTGGTGTTTGTATTTTTCACCAAAAGTTTCATCAGGCAAGTACGCTTATGTAAATTATGAACAAAAGATGATGTTTTAGAAAAATTGGAATCTACTCAATAGGGAGCATTAGATGCAGAAATCTGACATAACACCAGTTTCTTAAAATATGATATTGGCTGAGTATACATTCATAAAAACTATTAGATACATCTATCTAAGAAAGCCAATAATCTACACTTTGACAAATTAGGCTTTGATTACCAGTATTGATAATATAAATATTATTCAAAAAGCAGAAGATTTATGTTTCAGAATGTTTTTCATACAAAGTCGCATAGATTGTTTGTTTGTTTATTATTCGTTTGAAGTTAAGCACAAAGCTACACAATGGACTATCTGTGTGCTGCCCACCACGGGTATCGAAACCCGGTTTCTAGCGTTGTAAGTCCGTAGACATATCGCTGTGCCACTGGGGGGGGGGGTGCACTTCTTTGCATAGTCATCCCTATTTTCTAGATGAGAGACTATCAAATAGTTGGATTTTTCCATCACTTTTATAACACTCAAAGTGGAGCGCGTTTTTGCGGCAAAGAAACACGATCCATGAATCCTTGGAGTACACTAATCATTAGGCCATATACCTGGTCCACTGGAAAAGTATACTTCGTAACTTTATTTAGAACGTACCTATAATAAGAAATAATTATCATTAGCACAAAACCCTAAAATATAGTCTCGTTGTTGATGTATAATTTACTCTCGTCATGTTATAATTCAGTGATATGAAATATTTTATTCACCGATCCTTTGAAGCAGATTGAAAACATTTCTATGCAATTATTGGTGATTGCAAAATGCAAAACTTTAGAATATGTGATAGTAAGTTTACCTAAAAACCTACAAACTCGTTTTGTGAAAATTTAGATAAAGGAATTTAGTCAAACTTTTTTCAAAAGTATATTTTATACTTGTTACTTGTATGCAAAATACTGAATTTAAATTTTTTCTACTTTTCAACTATTAAATAACACAGACAACGTTATACTTGAAACAGTACTGAAAAAATCCTCGCTTTATTATTCAATCAAGTTTACCATCTATTTATTACCCACACGAAGCACTGTTGGTTTAGAAAGTCCATCTGAACCTAGGTCATTCATGTTTCAACGACATGGAGATTGAGCTGGACCTTCAGTTGAACCTACTCATCTACAAGGAAAAATAAATAATACAAATACTCATTTTCTTGGAACACATAAGTGCGAAAACTTGGGAGCTAAAACATTTAGCAATAAAAACGATTTAGATGAAATAAGCAAGAGAAGAAATACACATGGTGGTTCCAGACGTAATGTGTAGCAGTCATAATCATAACATATGTTTGGAATGATAAAAGCAATCAAATTAGAAACAAAATAAATTTACTAAAATGTTTTCCTTCAAAATCGGATATAACCTTGCACTCGACTTTGGGGATTTGAACTCGGATGTTTTATAGTGGGTGTGTTAAAATTTTGTGTGCGTCTTCGTTGAGTTTATCCTAATTAATACCTGCAAAGAGTTGTAGCTACTTTTTGAATATCTAATATCTTCTTTCACTTCTCTAGCTGGAGTCAGCTATGGATCCAAGATTTCATGGTTTGCGTCCTGTTACCACTGAAAAAGGTTTATGTTCCGCAATTTGGGACAATGGGCGTGTTATAATCTTACTGATCGATTAAAGTAGCCCTGAAATTGGCGGTGCTCAGTATTGATTAGCTGTATTCCCTCTAGTCTTTCAGTTAAAAATTAAGGACAACTAGACCTTGACAGCTAGCCTTTGAGTAGATTTGTCGAGGGACAGTTAAAAGATGTCATTCAGTGTTCTTTAAGTTCGAGTCATGATATGTTGTGGAGATGTTATGATTGTGAAAGTTCATCCAGTACATTGAGGGAAACTGCGTAGGCGGAGGGCGCAGCTACCTGGTTGCCCTCTCTCTGGTCAGTGGTCTTTAACTAGGAATACCTGAATCTTAGGGTTTTGGACCTGGTCGTTTAGTTGACGTGTCGCATGAGGTGCCGTCACGTTGAAAATATGAACAAATATTATATATGTCCTACACTAATCAGCCGTTATGAGGTTCCTGGTGGGACAGCGGCAAGTTTACGGACTTACAACGCTACAGTGCTGGGTTCGATTTCCTGTGGTGGACCCAGCAGATAGCCCAATGTGGCTTTGCTCTAAAACAGACAAACAAATATCCCTATGAGAATAAATTAATTACTTTTCTGAATAAATATACAATCAGTCAGTAAGAGTGGGGATAAAGCTTACGCGTTCTTTCTTTTTGTCTCCCTATATATATATATATATAATTTAAAATTTAAGCCTTATAACTATAGAATTTGGCATAAAAATAACTTGTCTACAGAATACTTCAAACTATAAAAATTACTATGATATGCGAAACCTAAGCGAAACTGCATTGTCGAACTTTGTTAAACAAGGCTTAAAATGCGAGAACTATTTATAGAAGAAAAAAAAAGACAATTTGATGAAAAGCTACAGTGCTCAAAGAAACTTTAACAAGCTGAAGTGAAACCTTCCTCTTCATTTGTGAGCTGAAAATATTTAAGGTAATCTTGGATGTATTGTAAACGAACTATATAAATATCGTTTCAACAGAGACTTTGTATGGCATTACCAACAAACAGGATTAACTTTCTTATTGAGCGAAAGGCCTCGTCAGATGACATGCGTACAAGTTGTGCTGTTGAGATGCTATCACTGATGATTCTTCTTATTTGAAACCGCAATATGGTGTCAGTAAGGAAAGATCTGTAAAAAGATTATTAGCAGCCTAATTGTGATGTAATGTTACACAAACTATCGATCAGTACACCATACTTCGACAGCAGATAGCGTTATATATATATATACCATGATTATCTTGGGTAATTGCTAAACTTAATCTTAACATCAGTTTTTCTCCCTGTGATTATAGATGGGGTCTTAGCTGACGCCAATAGTTACAATTTTAGAGGTTGTTAGAAAAAACATTTAGTTGGAAGCAAAGACAAAGTATTGCTATGATGTACCTAGGGGGCATTGTTGCTATACTGATAAAAATATAAGTTGACTTTCATCAAATGTTTTATTCATTGCAGTTATTACATAGAACTGTGGAGAATTTGAAAACGCAATCAATATAAAATTTAATGCTTTTTTAGACAAAAAAAATATCATGAAATAAACTCTACATAAACAAATTTTGTTCCCTACAACCAATGCTTATGTTGATGAAGAATTTGAAAACTTATTCGGTCAACGTGAAATGGAAGATTCTTGTATTATTTGAACAAAAAAATGCAATGTAAGTTTATTCCTTGCAATAATTACAATATATTTTATATTCAAAATGTTCCTTCCACACAAACCTATTAGAATCGTGTCAAATTACACCACATTATATTATCTTGGGCAATATGCACAAAGAGCTCGTTTTTATTATAATGGAATACCAGAACACTATTTATTGGGCAGCTTGTTGTCTCTTGGTGCATCATTTTTCATGCTTGGTAGCCCAGTTCTATTAGAACTCAACGCCTTTTGTGCTTAACTCAAAACACCATTAGGAAAGAGAGATTTAGATCTATGCGATATAGTCATTCAGAGCGCCAACGAAAGGCCTCGTCAGCACAAGGTATAGTGTTATATTTTTATACGTTCGCCTTTATTTTAATTCGTGAATCCTTAGAATTATCAAACCAATTTCTTTTGCTAACGCTGTGATTGCTTTATTCGCTGCGGGAACGATGACTAGCTGGCTGGTTCGCTATTTCTTCAAAATGATGAGTAAAGTTAATTTCAGTGCAAACAAATGCCAATAATAAATAACTAGTGTTAAAAATAAATTAGTAATATTGTGTTATTAATTCTTATCCTAATTCTGATTTATAAATGACTCATATGAAATTGATAAAAGAAATGCACTTCAGCTTAATCTATTTCACAACATAATTGTTGTTGTTCATGCACGTTGATAAAATAAATAGCATTTCAACCGCTAATGTCTATACCACCATAGTTTCCTACATTTGATTACTTCTCTTAACCAAAGAGAGGGCACATCCTTCTGCTGACCTACTATTCCATACCGAAATGACACTGGAAAAAACAAAGAAATACTGCTGTGCCTGCTGTATTTTAAACTAATCAGGAGATCCCTGGTATTGAACAAAAGGCCTCTTTGGCACTAGATATAGCAGATATAGTGTGTTTGATATATTGCTATACATTCATCTCTACATCTACTTATATTAGAATTCATTACTAAATATAGCAGCACGCCACCGATTGTTTTTCGTGTTGTCGAATCTGTTTTTACCATTTATTCTATTGTATCGACATCCCCTTTTGTATTACTGTGATCACAAATCACATGAGGTTTCTTATCTTGCCTATGCGCATCTATATAAGGCTATTTGTGTTGTACTTAATGGTAATATAAGATAATATGTGGCTATAGAAATACACAGCCCTAAAATCCGGGATTCGATTCCCCATGATGAACACAGTAGGTAGCCCAATGTGGCTTTGTTCTAGAACAAACAAACAAGAGTTAAAATGATTTTGAATATTCAAATAAGAGTCACATGACAACCATAACCGATATAAAGACAAAGTGAAACAACGTGTTTTATAACTACATTTTGACATTGTTAGGTATTTTGTAAGTAGTGCGATGCAACCAAAAATTGAAAGGTTTTAGGAAGGATAGATAACAGCCTTTTCCGATACAAAATATGAACTTTCAGATCATAAAGATGTGTTCAGGTGAAGAATTTAGAAATTTCCAAGGCTGGGATAACCCTCGCAATTAATGCATTGGAAACCAAAGAAATGTGGATAAACTTGGAGCACCAGAACCACTGAGAAAGAGACCTGCAACAAGTCGTACCCAAACCACTGTCTTGTAAAAAGTGAGAACTTACGAACAGAAAGGTCAGTATCAAAAGCCGTCCACGTGCCCTAGACAACAGTTCGCAACATAATCAAGAAGGATCTTCGTCTGGAAAAGCTACGTTCTGTCATAGCATACCTCATACAGCTGTAGAATGAAATGGGCTATGCCTTAGGAAGACATACCAGTCATGTGGCCATATAGCGTCTATAAATTTCTGTGCGATTGAAATGTTTAAACTGACGCTAGGAAACTGTCTTATTCTTAAGGTACATGGATTATGTATGGAAAGCTCTCATAGAGAAGTTTTATACTTTGTACATGACAGCGTTACAACTGAACCTCTTGAGATGGAAACTAAACTCCAAGGCTGTTGTAAAGGTGCACGGTCGTCAGAGAGAGCACGACTATATGTGGCGACATAGACGGTAATAATGTGAAGCTCCAGAATTGTTTTAATATAACGTACTCAACCTCTATACAGTCAATCTAGATGTGGTGTAATCCCTTTTAACAATCACACTCTGTGATGTATAAAATATCATCTGTAAGTCTATGTAAAAAAATAACAATATGAGTTTCAATTTGATTCCTACGGTATGGCAAAGTTGTGAATTATATTTTACAAGTTTACTTCAATTTCAAATAAATAACAGAAAAGCTAGAATATAATAATAATAAGATATCACTCATCCATTACAGAAATGATGAAAGAGTTAGTACCAAGGACCATTAGAGATGATCAAGTTGATTTTTGTCAAAAGACCTTGAACGAGAAACTTATGAGGATTTGAATAGTTGACTATTCTTCTTCAGGAAGGCTGATATTGCCTAGGATTGTAGCATTAAGTTGCCATAATATGTGATTAATTCTTTATTTAGTTGCCATAATATGTTCTTACTTGTTTATTTAGTTGCCTAAAAAACTTAGAAGAGAAACTGCGCAACTGCAAGTTTAATTTAACATGTTCGCGGCGTAAGTGATTTCTCTAATTGTGCAGTAGGAATGTTAAGCCTCATTGTGAACTCTGTTTTAGATACTACTAATTTTATGGTTTTATGTTATGTTTTATGACAGAATGGCTGCATTGACAGCTTTCTCTTGAGTGCATCATTTACATTTTGGTTGTCGTGAATAATTTTAAAATAAAAAATGATTTAATTATGTATTTGTTTTATTTCAGTTGTCTTTTAAACATGGCATCCGTGCTCCACCAGTGGTACAGGATGGAAGGCGTGACTTTATTACAGTCGTCCGTACAGAATAAATGCTTTCATATAGGACTTTGGAGATGTGAGATGCAGTTATATCTTATGGGTGCTGTGTACCACGAGTGTCTCACGATGTCCAACAGAAAACATGCAAATGTACCACCGGTGACGCATGATGTCGTTAACGTGTTAAACTTAAGTGCCGAACCTCTGCTCTAAATGGATATTTTAAACTACTGTTTTTGCAACTATAAGAAGAAAAAACCTACATCAGGATTACTTAATCATCGATCTTATAGAGCAATTAAGAGTTGCTATTATTTGAAACTTATATTCAGGCTTGACTTCGTTCGATGTATTTCATCTATTATATGTTTGACTTAACAGGACGAAATGTTTATCAAAATGTCGTGCTCTTTAATAAGCGTTATATATATATATATATATACTGTGTCGAATTCAATGAGATATTCAGCAAATGTATTTATATTTCTAATAAAGGTGATTAACGTTAAAGACATACACTGTGAATAACCAAAGTATTATTAACATATAAACATGTACACCATAACATTTTCTTTCAATTTCTTAGAGATTAACTTACTATTATTATAAGCTATATTTTTATGCTGTGATTTAGATGTTAGCTAGAGGGCGTCTGATGTTAGGTCTGGTTTGTTTGGAAGTTTGCGCAAAGCTACACGAGGACTATCTGTGCTAGCCGACCCTAGTTTAGCAGTGAAAGACTAGAGAGAAGGCAGCCTGTCATCACCACCCTTTGCGAAGTCTTGGGCTACTCTTTTACTAACTAATAGTGGACTGACTGTCACATTATAACGTCCCTCGGCGGAAAGGTCGAGCATGTTTGGCGCCTGAAGTTAGAATCAAATAAGCTTGTAAGGGTAGGCCTACATTATTTTAAATTGACTTCACGAAATCTTAGAGGCTTTACAAAACATGCAGAAGAAGAATTCAATAAGGTAAATAAGCTTGTAGTGAAACGGTGAAGCATCAGGATGATAGGAAGTTGTTTTCCAAAAGAGTGATTCAGCTTGTTTGTTTACGATTTTGGATTTGTGTTAGCCATTGTGCTCATTGAATGACATTGTACAAGTAACTTGATTTTTACGTTAGTGTATGTCAATTGACGTGATTGTAAATATAGGTCTACAACAAGTTACAAACCTGTAAAGAAAAGCTAAAGCGGAAATAAAACTAATTTGTTATGGTTACGTGGACTGGACGTTGACTATTTTTATCAGCTAATTGAAAAGATACCGTCAACGAAAGGCAACCTTAAACTCTACATTACAATCAGTAAAACACATGCGGTGGTTTACGATATAATTAAAAAAAGTCAGTTCATAAAAACTAATGAACGAATATACAAAAGCCAAATTCTGCATTCGTTCTATGTTTATTCATAGAAAAAAACTAATTAAGCTACTTTCATGACACAAATACCACAAATAAATATATTATTTTTCTACATCTTGAGTACAAATAAATTCTCATTCGGAAAAACAGCAAAAGATTACTAACTAGAACTCCACGTTCTATATGCCGTCAGATTTGCTGTTTAGCCACACGGGACGTCGCAATAGCTATAATCATATAAATGAGTTGTTTGTCACATAAATAAATGTTGCTATGACCACATGCAAATCAATTTGTTATTCTTTGTAAGTAAATTAATCAGATGTTATTTAATCGCCAATAATTGTCCCATATTAAAATGAAATCTCGTCGTTTGGTAGTAAAAGAAAGTACAAACCTAAAATAGAAATGAAGTCTACATAAACCAGCTGCTCGAGTGCTAAAACTCGGGTTTCTATGACCACGTTTAGCAGAGATAAACTATTCCCGTGGGTAGTTTTGAAATTATCAACAAACAAAAGAGCTGGAGTGACAAAACGTTAGCTTCTTCAATGGTATAGCGGTAATACTGAAGGCTTATAACGTAAAAAACAGGGTTTCGGTACTCATGAAGAGCACAACACAGATAGCCCAGTGTATACCTTTTTGTTTAACGACAAACAAACAAAGACGAAACGTCAGCGCCGCTCAGTATCAGTCATGTTGTGTGAGTTCTCATTATGTTCAAGAAAGGTAAAGGTACGTAAGTATAAATTGTAATAATTAACATAAAATGAACGAATACCACATCACGTTGTTAGCTCTCTGTCTGTATGAAAGCTCATATCCACTTAACTTTAATTCAATTTCTCTTCCAAATTCACAGAATTCGTCAAAATTACGGCGTCTTTAGTCTTATATCATACTTCAAGATACTTTGAAAGGTTCAATGAAACATTTTATATATAAGCATTTTTTTCCTTATAGGGTCAGAACGGAAAACATTCAAATGAAGTTCTATTAATTTTTAATCTATATCTCTTTAAAATGTTCGCTTGCTAGAAGAGGGCTAACTGTAGGATTAAGTGCGTGATTTTTATGTAAATTCATGCGTAATTTTATATTCTAAGTTTTCCAAAGTGTCTCTCACAACATAGCACATAATCACGTATGTGTGAAACCTTTTCGGACTTACAGTTATATTGGGTACTAACAATTAAATTTATTTCACTAGTAAAACCAAGAATACATCTTCATTCTTTAATGCAACCTTTCGACGAAAGTCAAAACAGCCTCATTCTCTTCAACAAATTCCTTCAAAGATTCTGAAGAACTAGTGAATAGTTTGCACAAAAGTTTGAATTGTTTAAGAGATGCTTTTCTGTAAGAAAATATATTTCAGAAATTGGTTCGTAATATCTTCAAGTTGTTATATTTTAAATTTACGTTCCAATTTGAACAACGATTAATAACATGCAGAAGAACACCTCTTTTATTTACTTTATTAAATATTTTGAGAATTTCATGAGCAACCTTAAACTCGTTCGTAATTTCTACTGAAATTGAAAATTTTAATATATATGTTAATTCTTTTAATCTTCTTTATCCCAGCACAGGGCTAAAAACAAATGCTAAATTGCAAAGGAATATTTAACTCGATGTGCTTAGAACAAATTGGCCCCCAGTGGCACAGCGGTATGTCTGCGGACTTACAACGCTAGAATCCGAGTTTCGATACCCGTGGTGGGCAGAGCACAGATAGTCCATTGTGTAGCTTTGTGCTTAATTACAAACAAACAAACAAATATAACAGATTGTACAAAATTTACAAATCTGTGAGAAGTGGTGGAAGTTTAATAAATACAAGTGTTCAGATATATACATTCAAGTACTCAAAGAGATATTCCATAGGAGAAGTTACATTCCTAAAACTCTTTGCAAAATGTGAAAGATTTAGTGTTAGATATTGGCCCTCATGGTATTTATTTATCGTCCAGATGTATTATTTCTGTTCACACACGAAGTTTGAGAAAATATGTTAAATCTGATAAACATTGTATCCCTACCACTGGGTGAGTACGACTTCGTTGTATACCTTCGTCACTAAAGTTGATTTTAACTTGTCCACATTGCAGTTTGTTTCACTGTCTTTGATGTTGGACGAGTTTTTGCGTTTGGTCTTGTTATCTAAAAAGTTATTCTAAAATATCATCAAGGGTAAGGAAATGCTATTTTTACGGCCCCCTTCCTTTAGATGTTAAGTTTAACATGGATGTAAAGTAATCGTTTGTAATTATGTATATGATATAAAACCACAAGATATATCCTCATGTCAAAGCTGTCAGAGGTGTTCCTCAAATGTTTCACTTCCATATAAATATAATGAACATTGTACTGTTTAAATATTACTTGTTTGAATATGAATAAACCTAAAAAAAATTATCTCAATTGCAGAGTCCCAGGATAATATTGAAATAATTAAATGATATTTCATTAATTGGCCCACAATATTGGTATAATTATTGGGGAATTACTTGAAACCTGGCAGTGTTTTTCATCTCTAAAGTCACTTTCAGTGTTGATAATATATGTGTTTATCATGCATACCAGAATAATAGCCTTTGAGGCACAAGAATTGTAATGAAACATCGTAATAGTCTACAAATATTTATCTTGTAATTTTTTTGCTCAGTTAACAACTGAGGTTAATTAATAGATCTATTTTTATCTCGGCCACAGATCAGTATCAAGGGGTTTTTCGATTATTTCAAAAACTCCTACCTAAGGCTGGACCTGCAACAGCTAAAGGGGCTAATGAACTCTTGTTTGGTTACCTTATCTATCACACTTTTTAAGCCAAAATAGTTTTCATTAATAAAAAAAAAAACGAAAATCAGATGAGCTTTTGGCTGTAATGCATCGAGTTTGAGGCAGTTATAAAATAAATGTTGTTTTGAAAATTTGATCTCTGCTGTGAGCTGTCTAACAAGAGGATTATGGGCGTGGTCTTAGTGGTTGGCGTTCCAGGCTAAGCATTGGAAGAACTAAGGCTTGAGATATGAAATGCCGTTGAACATGTTTCATACTTTCAGCTGTATCAACGTTATAATAGTTTCGTCAGCAGTTCTAAATTAGGTATGGCGTGCCTGAACTTTGGGGTCTCTGACCTGGCCGTACCTCATGTCACATCAGGTGCCATTCAGATTCATAATATCAATTATCACCCTTACAATTCTTTTTTTTGTTTGCAGTTAACCACAAAGCTACAAAATGGTCTATATATGATGTGCCCACTACGAGTATCAAAACCCAGTTTCTAGGTTTGTTTGTAATTAAGCACAAAGCTACACAATGGGCTATCTGTGCTCTGCCCATCACGAATATCGAAATCTGGTTTCTAGCGTTGCATGTCCGCAGACGTTCCGCTGTGCCACTGGGGGGGGGGTCAGTTTCTAGCTTTATAAACCTTCAGACTTACCGTTGAGCCATTGGATGGGGAGTTTAATCAGTATGGTTTTTAACACCCCAGCTTGAACGTTAGTTTAGTCGTCCTATATTTATACTGAAGTGAAAATTATTTAGAGTTTATTAGTTCTCTTTTACATACTTTTTCTCTACAAAAACGAATTTCACACTTTGAGGCCGAAGGGCCTCTATAACAATAAAGATAAAAATTCCACAATAAGATTAGGGACTGATATGTGAAGATAATCCTTTGTGTAGAAGTGTGCGAAAATTCTGAAACAATAAAAAACAGACAAATCCTTTTTTAGAGGCTAATTCCTTATATATAGACATAAATATTGTCATGGAAAACCATTTACGTATATACGAAACAACGTAACATGGAACAAATCGTAAGGTACACAACGTGACATGGAACAAATCGTAAGATACACAACGTGGCATGGAACAAATCGTAAGGTATACAACGTGACATGGAACAAATCGTAAGGTATATAACGTGACATGGAACAAATCGTAAGGTATACAACGTGACATGGAACAAATCGTAAGATACACAATGTGACATGGAACAAATCGTAAGGTATACAACGTGACATGGAACAAATCGTAAGGTACACAACGTGACATGAAACAAATCGTAAGGTATACAACGTGACATGGAACAAATCGTAAGATACACAATGTGACATGGAACAAATCGTAAGGTATACAACGTGACATGGAACAAATCGTAAGGTACACAACGTGACATGGAACAAATCGTAAGGTATACAACGTGACATGGAACAAATCGTAAGGTATACAAATGAAACATCATATACTCCAGAGCATCTTTTTCAAAATTTCTGAAATATTAAAGGGTCGAAATACTACTATGAAAACGCAGCGCAATAACAACGATAATAATGTAACTTTGCCTTTGAAACTAGTTGTTTATATATGTTTCCAGTTCCTTCAGTTGTTATTTACGGCCATCATTAGTTTTAAGCTGGACTGATTTTGATTTGTACATTCTAACGAAATTATTATTAACACGCTAAAAACAATTTACCTTACAAATGATATATATATATATCCACTTAACAATATTCAAGTGAGACGTGGATTTACCTGAATGTAGTGTTTATATGTATTAATCCATATACGTGTTAGATCCATAGCCCAGGCACTATCGAGACAGATTACTCGATGTCCGGGTAGTGAAAGAGGGTTTTTCTCCCGCAATAAATTAAGGGTATTTGGATCTCTTGATCTTCACCCAAGTTTTGTGCTTAACTTTCAGGTAATAAATTTAAATGGAGATTTAGCTTGCTTATAAGCCGTCTGTGGTTTGGGTGGGTTTTTTGGTGGGTTTTTTTTTCAGTTATACCCCTACTTTTTATGACATAAAACTGTACACGTATGTTAAATGTCATTCTTTTAATTTGTTATTATTATTATTATTAAAATAAATGACTCATATTAATATTAACTCATAAACTTTTGTGAACACCCCCGGTTGCTATTGGCCCTGAACTCTTTGAGTTTAGCGCCAAATGTTTTAAATCGAAATTTCTACCAATGTATTGGATTAGATTAGATTTACCCTGTAATACAACTCGCGATTTTGGAGCCACAGAGCCAAGTTCGACTTCATGCGATACAATAAACTATTCCTCGCAATTTACTAAAGATGTAGGTGCGTTATAATAGTGAAAGTCAATCCCTCAGCGCGGATGGTGGGTTGATAGTGTTGTTGTTACCGCTTCCTTCTCTCTCTTTTTAATAGTTCAGATTAAGGATAGCAGCAGATAGCCTTAGTAGCTTTGTCATAAATACAAATATAATTTTAAACAAACCTACATTAATGTTTAATGATCCCTCCTTTCTAAAATGAAGAAACAGTTGGAAGAGAAATCGAGTGGTACTATTGTCAAACTTTATGTTGGGATTTGAACTTTCAGTGATGTAATTTTAATCGGTAAAATATTTCGAAATACTGTCATGCCCCCCAGTGGCACAGCGGCATGTCTGCGAACTTACAACGTTAGAAACCTGGTTTCGATACCCGTGGTGGGCAGAGCACAGATAGCCCTTGTGCGGCTTTGTGCATAATTAAAAACAAACAAACAGTGTCATTATTTTGAAGAAACTACTTCGAAGTAAACGAACCAATCCATACTTTGTTGCTTTTAACTAAGCCATATATTAACGGTTTAATTGGCACCTTTCTGCGTATGAAATTTTTCTTTTGCATAAAGTAAATGTTTTGATTAAGTATAAAATCGCAAAAAAGTAAATTTCATTAACTGCTGATATATTAAACATTTGCATGTGAAATTTCAATTACATATCCTAAATAAGAAACCGAAACTTAAATCTGAAACTTAACAGTATATCCTGACTTCCCTATAAGAACCTCCCCCCAGTGGCATAGCGATATGTCTGCGGACTTGCAACGCTAGAATCCGGGTTTCGATACCCGTGGTGGGCAGAGCAAAGATAGCCCATTGTGTAGCTTTGTGCTTAATTACAAACAAATAAACAAACCCAATGAGAACGGACAACCACACAAGCTGGTTTATCTAAAGCAGTGTTTCCTAAAGTGGGAGCCGCGGCTTCCCTGAGGGCCGTGAATCTTTTCTGGGAGACGCCAAAAATGGGCCGAAAACAAAGATGCTGAATTAATTCAATTCTAAATAAACAATAAGTTGATAAAAATTACGTTGAATTAATTAAAATGACACAGTATGTCAAAAGATGTTATTGGTTTTACTACGACACTGTTTTTCTATTACCATGCTAAAGTTATAGGTTGTGGAGCCTCAAGCGTTTTTATTCACATCAAGGGAACCTCAGACTAAAAGAGCTTGGGAACCACTGATCTAAAAGAATACCCTTGTACACATCCAGTTATTTTTGCATGTTGCGTCTAATGATGACTTATGTTAAATACTAATAATTGTCTTATAGTAACAAGCTTCAAGTTGAACTTCGACCTTACACCCACAGACATATTCGGTTCGCGTAATAGGCTATGTAGAATAACACCCTTCACTCGACTTAGTCGTCAAGTTTAATGTATGCAATAAAGAAATAGAGGCATTAATCATCCCATCTGTCGTCAGATTCAACCATAGTACAATTGGAAACTGATGATGACTCAGAAACAACCAAGATTTTTAAGCAATAGCCACTACGGTAAGTTGTAATTTATCTTCTTAAGCTGAGTATCTTATTTTGTGCAAGTTGTTTTAGTCTGTTAGAGAATTCTTTTAAAATGCACATACTTTCAGAAGGAACCTTCGAGGTAAGTTGACCACAAAGTATGCATGAGTAGAGTCGTCAGCTGTTATAATCAAGTACGTTAAGTGAACAAATACATTTGCCAACAAGTGCCATATGTATTATTATGTGATATTCTAATGGATGATGTGTTTTCTAGCGTTTTTTCTGTGTTTGTTTCTTTGTTCACCTGAAAGACATAATACACACAGTGGGCTTAAAAGGCAAGTTAGTTACTTCTCAGGTTCAGGCATACTCATCTCTAATATTGAACATCTCACCAGATAGAATCTAAACAGTCGCTAATACCTGCCCCCTGCACCGGCTACTCTTAATCGAATAGAGAATTGACTGTTACTTCTATAACACATCAACAGCTGTAAGAGAGAAGCGCGTTTTGGTAGCAACACTTTTCAAACCCGAGACCCTCCAATCCTCAGTACGATACGTGTTTGGTGTTATTCAAAGAGCATTATTATGTTTAAGATAAAGTTCTTGATGTAGTCTGAAATGCATCGTTTGTTTTTCTTTTATGTCCTTCCATCATTTTCTTTATTCACTACCGAAAGTTCACTAAGTTGACATACAAATCACATGGAGAAGGGTAATAGTGTCTAGCAAATTTGTAGGAAAATATCCTAACATCTTGTTAATACAAAGTTTTTATCTACTGACAAACTGCTTCATGATCAGAAGATTGATCTTTAGATGTTTATAACAAAATAAATAATAGCGATTTTTCGTATCACAATAACATTTTTATTCAAAGGCTTATAAGTTCAATTTCCATTACACAACATGTTTTAATTCTCTAAACTTGGGTCTTCATCAGGTGTGAGTTTTGTTAATTTGTATACAATAATGCACTGGTCTTCAGAAATTTACATATGACATTCAAAAATAAAAAAAACATAACAACAAGATGTGTAAAATTATTCTCATATATAAATCTTAATTATCAATGTTTAAAAGGTCAAAATAAGATTGAATTTTTACAATACCTGGACCTTCGTCGCAATTAAAAACATGCTGTTCATATTTGTATACTTCAATTGATTCTCTGATATTTAATTCAATAATATTGACAACAATACAAATGAATTCACTGTCTAACCAATGAGCCTATGATTAGTTTCTAAAATATATTCGACTAAATAGGGTTGATATTTTTTTTCATTTTTAGCATTATAGGAAATGGCAGTATAATACCTATTGCAAAAGAAATATTTGGCATAGAAAGAAGAAAAGTGGTTTTTTTTTCTTTAACATAATTTTGAAATTTATTAGATTTACATGTTCTATGACTGCTTATTCATTAAAACTCCTGTCTTTAGCTGTGTGTTTTAAGTAACCATCTTTATTCATTAAAACATTGTTATAAGTTTATTTGTCATAAGCATAAAGCTACATAATGAGCTATCTATGTTATGCTCACTAAAGTATCGAAACCCGAGTTTTACCTTTATAAGCACTCAGACTTACTGATAGAGCAACTGCGGCCTGGTTATCAGATAGAAGCAAAAAGCCCTACACTTTAAAGTATAAAAACACCTATCTTTGTTTACAATAAATAGCGATATTTAACAGACGATCTAATTTCGTTGTGATTAAATTATCTAAAAAGTAAATTTTGTTTCTAATTTCAGCGTCTATAGTACAGATTACAGAAAGTTTTTAGTTATTGATATTGATTAAGAACACTTTTAGTGCATCGTCACTGTAGCCCCTACAATAAGCATGAAACCTACATAGTTTACTCATTCTTTGAGTTTGAGTAGATGGGTTACTAATATTTTTATTTCAAAGTAATCCATAAATATTTCAGAAAGTAGAGAGTAAAGGGATAATCCAATTGCTAACCCTTTTTTGTCTCCAACTTTAAAGAAAGAAGACGAAAAAAAAAACATTTTGTTGACTTAACAGTATTAAAAACAGCAGAGTTTATAAAATCAAGAAAATAATAATACCCATTATTCGTTTAATGAAAGACTGTGAGAAGGAAAGGCAAGCTAAATTAAGACTAAATACTATTGACTGGAAGATTATCTTATTCCTAAGGGGTATAATCCCCAAATTTAAAATTCTTCTTTTTTTTACCAGGTTTGAATAAACCAGTCATATAAAGCACTTAACCCATTGACTGCTGATTCGCCGTATAGGGTACAGTCCGCCTCCGGCAGTTGAAAGCGAGTGTGGCGGATACGGTGTACAGCTTTGAAAAAATTTTGCACGCCTTTAGTGCAGCCGCAGTCAATGGGTTAATAAAGTAGTCACTGTTTATTTTTATTTTTAACTAAAAGCAAAGCATAAAAACGATTCGCTTGAAATCTGCATGACAAAGTCTTGAAGTTAAAAACGTGAATCATATGAATAATCTTACATACACTTTTACCTTCTGTAAGTTCCAAGCAGTGATAGATGAAGAGAAGAAATTCTAAGTTACTTTCCAAGTCAAAATAGATCGTAATTTGAGGAGAAACCTTATTTGGATAGTAAACTTGAAAATAACAATAAGTACATAAAATACGGAATGAAACTGGCAAAGATAAAAAAAAATAATGTAGACACATTATACCATAGTAAAAATATATGTCATCCCCTCCAGTGGCAGAGCGGTATGTCTGCGGACTCACATTGCTAGAAATCGGTTTCGATACAGATAGCCCCTTGTGTAGTTTTGTGCTTAATTCCAATTAATAAAAAATGTGTAAATTTATCAAAAAATTTTAAATCGCAGAAACATTAAGTGTAGAAAAAAAACGTAATACTTTCTATGAATGCAGTAGAATTGGGAACTGACCAAAAACTCTTCATCATAGTTATTTCGCGTCGCCGTTTCCTGAGAAAGCATGTTTTACATTTTGTCTTTAGATATTAGAAACGTGTTTTAATCTTCGTTAAATAATTTAAAACAAACGAATCAGCTACTGTAGATTCAATAAAAGTGCGGCCTTGAAGAGAGAATGTCTTAACATTTTAAAGATGTTATTCTACTAGCAAGTTAATGCAAAATTTAAATTTACTTTGTTTAAAAGAAGAAAATTATGTAAGAATAAGATATATACAAAAATGAGGCTTTAAAAGCACAGAAGCCATGAACAAATGTTTGTCTTTATGGAGATTGTTTGTTTGCTATAAAGCACAAAGCAGTACAATGGGCTATTTGTGTTGTGCCCAGCGCGGGTATCGAAACCCGATTTTTAGCATTAAAAGCCCGCAGGCTTGCAGCTGAGCCACTGGAGGGCTTTATGGAGATTAGCATATCTTCTCAGAAACTATTCTGTCGTTATCGTATCTTAGATATACATAACCTAGAACCAACTAAGGAGGTTAATTATTCACACTAAGATAGTAGTTGTAAAATGCTTGGAGACGGCTTGAATGGGTAATGAAGAAAAACTTTAATATACGTTTAACATAACAGCAAATGTTTCGACAAGGTTCTGTCATCACGTTGTACATTTGCTGTTATGTTAAACTTATATTAAAGTTTATCTTCACTACCCATTCAAGCCGTCTCCAAGCATTATTAGTCTCAAAGTGGGTTCCTTGTCATTGAATATTAGTTGTATAGTTAACCTATAAGAAGCAACGGACAAAACACCAATAATATTAAAGTTTAAATATATATATATAATGTATGTAAAACGATTAAGTTCTTCAAACGAAATTACAAGAATTGGTGATAATTTCAAATGCAGCATTAGTAACATATCTGTAAAATATTAAAGTATATGTCCTGAGAAAACGGGTGCATTATAATTATAAAAGCGATGGTCAAGTCCTACTGTTCAAGTAGCTAAGGAGCTAGCGGTGAGTGCTGTTGAATAGCTACCTTTGTTCTATTCTATCAGTTCACACATCAGGTGTGGCCAGTACAAATGTTCTTTTGTATATTTCCACCAATTTCCGAAACAAACAAAAAACTGTGGCGAGTAAAAGACAGGTAAAAACAGCATACAGGTAATATACAGTTCGCCATCATTATAAGAAGCCATGTTTTGTTCTTTCGATTTGACCTTGCCTAGAGTTACTAACGAAGAGTGAAATTCCGAGAAACCAATATAGTCAATGAGAAGGGTGAACTTTGGCATTACTATAGTTCTTCAAAACTATACAGATATAGGTTTACTGTAGTGAATAAACGGCATGTAAAAACATTATGCACAAACAACCATTTGTTGTGCAAAACTGCAACCAAACATAATTTCCTATTTGTTGTAAAATACAGGAACTCGAAGCTTTGGACATCAATAAAGTATAAATGTGCATATCATGATTTTGTTTATTTGTTGTTGAGCACAAGGTTAAACAATGGGTTATTTGTGTTGTGCCCACAACGGGTATCGAAATTCAGTTTTTAGTGTGGAAAGTCTTCAGGTTTACCGCTGAACCACTGGGAGCGTACACTTCATAAACAGAAAATATCTGACCAACTGAAAGGTAAGGAAATTAAAGTATAAATGAAAAGTTAATGGTGAAGAGAAATAATTAATGACTAGTTACAAGGGACATCTATATAAATAAAATAAGAGCTTTGTCTGTACATTGCTTAGAATAGTGTACTTTTGCATATCTTCACGTTTCAGAAAACCAGAGAAGCCGAAACAAGCCTTATCTCAATTTCTGTCTGTCTGTCT
>NW_013666691.1:106291-113090 GCF_000517525.1 Limulus polyphemus
GTTATAATAATGTAGAATAAAAAATGTAAAATGTAATGTAAATAATGTACAAGTAATTTGTTTGCTAATTGTTAAATTAATGTATCATTTATACACACAACCCGTACGAAGGACGGGTACACAGCTAGTTTTACCCTAAATGTGGAACGCTTTTAGCTCCTAAAATTTCTACCTTTATACTTTTCTATCTCTACGCATCTGTTTTGACCAATTATATATATATATATATTTATAAGAAACTTTGATATCCACGTCGTACTTGTGCGTCTATCTATTTATGAAAAAGAAATATTGAGTTTATTTCTATTACAGTTTGTGTTCCTTTATTAACGCAAAGCTACACAATGACCTATCTATTCACAGCGGAGAATCGAGCCCCGGACTTTCATATTCTTTCCTGATTAAGCACATATGTTGCAACCATTTTTTTTAATTTTTTAGTATTTTATTAAAAGTTCAATTTGAATAATGTGAACTGAGTGATCTCTGAATCATTTAGAGAGTGAATTATTAATTTAATTTGTTTTACCCACACTTTTTACGTACATTGAGAATTCTAGATATATATCAGTTTTAATGTGCACGTTTTTAACTACAGAATACCAGTAAAATTTTGCCAAAAAGAGAGATTACTTTTAGCTAAAGTACATGTGACACATATATTTTTCGTATGAAAGTAAACATTACTACTACGTCATTTCAGACAAAAGTTTTTGCACACTTTCAGAGCTTTTCGAGAAAGTATCTCGAAGTCAATCTATCTTTATACTTAACGTTAGTGTAGAGAATTGACAGGCAGAAGCAGTCACCTTATTCCTGAGTTTCATGTTGAAATCTTATATTTTTCTCCAGTTCACAGATCAATGTCAACCAAATGGTGCTTTTATTTGAGAAACTTTCAGTCGGCTTCGGTTATGGTTTAGTCTTTAGTATCATCTGAAGTACAAATGTTACTTTGTTTACTAAGTTGCGATCGAACGTGTTTTTATGTGCGCTTACCGTGTTTTTAAAACATACATATTTAATGTTAGACAAAAACGGAACTTAACTGACTTTTTAGCATCCTGAAAGATCTTCCAGAGGATCAAAGTACGTGTACTTTATTTTGTGAAACGTGCTTTGAACACAGTTGAGAACGTCAAAAGGCATAAGAAAATCATGTTTCCTATAAATTTCCCTATAAAAGAATTCTAATACTGAATTTGAAGTTTAAAAAGCACTTGTATTTTTGTATATTTTATACCATCACTAAACAATTAAACATTAATTAATATCAACTCCTGGATATAACACAGTAAAAGTGTAAGAAATAATAATAATTTTAAGTTTTTGAATCAACGGGCGTTTTTAGTTCATGTGACACTTTTAGATGAGATCGTTGTATGTAGAAAGAGCAAGGTTCTAAAAAGTATCTAAACATTGTATTTTACTAATTTTCTCTCCATATTCTTTGAAATAAAAGTATGACACTTTTAAGAGGTATTTTCAATGGTTGCAAACTAAACTTTATTATTATGCAATAGCTTTAAGAGAGTTACTTTTTCAATTTCCACGCTTGAATTGCAAATTATCCAAAAAACGTACCTTATCAGAAATTCTTTATCACTATTCTAAATTAATTAAAGTTCTGTATAACTTATACTTCATTTAATTTGAGCTGAAAATCAAAACTATATAATTCTTATTTCCATATTTCATCTTTATAATGCATGTTATCTAGTTTGCAGCCGTTATATGTCGTGTTTCTTGGTTTTAAACCGTTTTCTTGGAACTTTTTTATATATATTTAGGCAAAAACAAACGCAAATTAAAAGAACTGTTGTAGATTTGAACTTTCGTCGATGTCATTTTACAAATATTAATCAAATTACAATTTAAAATATCACTGCGACTGGGATAATAGATTAAGACACATTGCTGTAAGGTTTTTCTTCACGGAAAGAATGCAGATACTAAGCTAAAGACTTCGTTTATGACTATTGGATTATTAGCTACACGAGAAAATAAAACAAAGAAGTCATTAAGCTTCACCGTGTTATCTAGTTGCAAACGTCCGAACCGATATTTATGAGAGAATCCTGACATGGTGTGAAACTCTAAATCGACCATCGGGATTTTGACACTAAGCCCAGGGAAGTTCCTTGCTCGGTTTCTAATTGCCACCGATCTATCTACTTAGCACATTACAACATACACGCGACAACTTACTTTGGCAAAGAGCCAGCAGCTAAAACCAATTCAACTAAAACATCTAGGCATTTTACAAAACAACTTTTTGATATTCAGACATAACACCCTTAACCATAGAATGAAGATTTAACCTTCGGCCATGTATACTCAGCATCCTCAAGGTTATTTTCCACTGCATCCATCTGACGTCTTCTCTATGAACTAATGTGCGACGGTGCACCGTAAATCAAAATTGTCTTTATTACCGATTATAGGAACCATCAAAAGTCTACAGTTTATCAAAGTCAAGGCCCTCTCCTGGTGGCTCAGCTTATAGCTCTAAAAATCGGGTTTCGATACTCGCAGTGGGTATGCTCAGATCGCTCAATGTGTAGCTTTTTGCTTAACAATAAAGAAACAAAAAACAATCCAACTCAAAAAGTTAGTGGCAACTAACATACGAGCTTCAAAGGCCTAATTTTCATGATAAAAACCCCCAAAACAGTAAATATTTATCTAAATATGAATTGAACGAAAGACCTAGTGGTTATTTACTTGTGGCAGAAAAAAAATACAAATCTGAAATGCTATTTTTACACACCTCTTATCACTAAAGAGACATTACGTGGAATGTAAAAAAATACACTATCTTGTGTGATTTTTATCAACAACATTAGATATATATTTTTTCCCGCCGGCGTTTACCAACAAAATGAATTTTTAAGCAAATTGATAATCACCTCTTTTTCTGTTTTAATGAATAAGCTTTCTTAGGTTTAAAAAAAAGCAGAACTAATTTGTATATCATCGTTAAAATTGCTGGGCATCAAAAACGCCAGTTCCTTCTTTAGTAAATCACATATTATCTCTAGAGTATAAAAACTATTTCATTACATAGGTAAAAACCTAAATATACAACAGTATAGAATATTCATTCATCTAAGCCTTTTTGTGTTTTAATGAACCCAAATTTGTTTGGTATCTGTTGAGTCGCTCTAACCAATTTTAATTATACCAAAAAACAAATTTGGAATAAAGTTTGTAAGCTAATTATCCAGACAATGTTTTAACACAGCAAGGACAGGTTGGTAGTCAATATATATCTTCGTTGTCTTGAATGAATTATCTAGCTGAAACAGCTCTCTGAGTTACAAAATACGAACTAAAAAGACCAGTCGGGTATTGAATTATTTTAGTAAAGCTTTGTATGCTAGTCTTAGATTTGCCTCAAAATATTGTAACATGGATAAAATCATCACAAATGCTATGATGCTAAAATCAAACACTATTCTAATTTGTAAAAGATAACAAAATTTTCAGTAATTAACATTTTTTCAATATTCTATCTTTTTCTTTCACATGCAAACGTTTCTTAATTAAAATTCCAAGTTCCAATATTGTCGGGCATGCTGAACTTTGGAAGTATGTTAGTTAATACAATTAGCAGAGTTTATATATATTTTTAGTGATAATGTTGCACTACTATTCCACCCTAGTGTGGTTTGGTTTGTTATGAATTTCTCGCAAACCTACACGAGGGCTATCTGCGTTGGCCGTTCCTAATTTAGCAGAGACTAGAGGGAAAGCAGCTAGTCATCACCACCCACCGTCAACTCTTGGGCTACTCCCACCCTAGTGTGAGTTAAATGAAAATTAAATTACATTACTTCAGATTACATTTGATATTCCTAGAAAAAAAAATTGAAGTTGTGGCATCTTGTAGTTTAAAGTAAAAAATAATACAATTCTGTAAAAAAAGGCCTTTACCCATTGTGTGGATTTCATTAACTTGCAAAAAATGTTTTTAAATCGTTTGAATATTTATTCTGATTACAAAATAAGATATTATGAATCTGACTTTAAAATTAATTATTAAAAATACGGGCTGGGCATGGCCGAGTAATTAGAGTATAGAGCTACGAATCGAAGTGTCCATGAGTCGAACAGTGATACCATTAAACAAGCTCCACATTTTTAGCTGTGGGCGCATTATAAAAGTGACAGCCAGTCCCACTACCGACTAAAATAACAAGACAAAGTCCTTGTAGCAAATGGTGGTGCTAACTGGTTACTCTCCCTTTGGACAGTAGCTCCAGATTAAGGATGGCTATGACTGGATCGAGAATTACCTGAATTGACAGTTTAATCCACGTGTTCAGGTTGTGTGTGTGTGTGATACAGATATATGCTTCTATTAAACAGTTCAACGTATGTTCTGGTGTTTTGTTCACGAATTCATTCTAAGAATGTGTGATACAGATATATGCTTCTATTAAGTAGTTCAACGTATGTTCTGGTGTTTTGTTCACGAATTCATTCTAAGAAGAAAAAAAACATTCGATATATATTCAATATTCAAGTTTCTCTATAACAATCTTGAAGATCAGTCTATGTTAAGAAACCTCATCTAAGGCTTATTTGAAGCGATGGATTTAAGTCATGCGAACGGATTGAAAGTACAGTTTAAGTATTTTCAGATGTTAAAGATCATTGCATTAAATAATGAATGAGTTGAAATGAGATCCTAAAATATCGTTAAGAGCGAGGGCACCCAACTGATGAAACAATATATTTTAATCTCTGTAAGTAAGAACGTAAGAAAAGTGTATGCATATATTACCTATATTCATTACTGGGTTCATTTTTATTTTCGATCTAAGTAGATAGCTTGCTTTGAAGGGAAAATATTTTTAATTAAAATATTTGTATTTGTATCTGTATTCTGTATTTATGACAAAGCTTTTAAGGCTATCTGCCACCGTTCCTACTTTTGAATTAGTGACTGGAAGTAAGGCAGCCATTCATTACAAACGCTAAGGTATTGACTTCTACTTTTATAACTCACCCTCAGCTTAAAGTACGGAGAAATTTTGTGATACTGAATGGATTCGAATAGAGTTCCAAAATCCAGAGCTTTGTCACATGTTCAATCCATGTCCCGTTGTTAGAGCATAAAATGGAAAATAGAAAAAAAAAAACATTATAACCAAAACTAATCATCAAATGTTTTTTATTTGATAGAAATGGTATCTACAAGTTTTTATTTGTTATAGAGATGTGATTTCGTAATAAAAATAAACAAACAGCTGTGTTGTGATAACTTGGATAATCTTTCCAAATAGAAGGTCTGTTCTAATGAGAAAAAAAGGAAAGAATAGTTGTTTCTTCCAACTCTTCTCGATAGAGCCAAGTTAGAACAAAATGAAAAACTAATTTAATAATTATTAGTTTAGAAGGAAAACATAACATTGATGAAGTATTAGATGCGTACGTTAATCTCAGTATTTTAATCTTTTTTTTGTGCGTCTTATGGTTGGATTTATTTTCATAAAAATAAGATTATTTCACATTAACAAATTGGGTTTTAAGATTCAAATATTAACATTAGAAGGTGTTTTTTTTCCTACATGATGGATAAGTTATGTTATGAAACAGGAAGACAAATTTCTTAATATCTTGCAGTATTGGTTGAATATTTATTTGTTGTTACTTCTGGTCGGCATACAAACAGGAATAGTTTTATGGTCAGCTGTGATTGGGTCATCTGTGACCTTTGTAGATATCTTACTTGCTAATCGTTAGACAATTTGGTTTACGGAAAGCTATTGAGAAATAATTGTTGTTGTTGTTTTAGCACAAGGCCACACAATGGATTTATATCGATCACCGGATTTTAACATTGTAAGCCTGTAAACTTATCGCTGACTGAACGGGGGACGAGAAATAATTAAAATTAGAGGAAGTCAAATATAATTCTATTGTTGTTTGTGCATATAAAATATTTATCAAAAAAGTTCGAGCTTCTGTTGCTAAAATATCCCAGAGTAATAAATACTATCACACACCAGCAATAAATACTATTAAAATGTAAATCTATCAAACTGTAACGCTTATTTAAGTGATTATTTTCTTACAAGTTCTTCCATTGAACTGTAGGTGTATACAAATATTCTAAATACAAACTGTGTAAGACTAATTTGTATAATGTATCTTCGACTAACTGCATATTTATCATATAATATTAGCATAATATAACTTGTAGTTGCTCTCTTTTACCTATTAACATAGTAGAATTATACGTGTTTCTACTTAAAATTGAGAATGTATTTTTATATTTTTGTATAAATCATATACAAATTTTAATTTATTTTAGTTCAGTTATTTTCTATGGCTAGAATGGGCGTATTTAAATAGAAGATTTTAGTCTGATATTCGTATTTAAAGATTTCCCATGTTGCTTATTGTTATGTTCTAAATTAATAACGTAAGAGAGAAATTTGATATATACGTCTTATTTTTGTGGGAATGTACTGAGAAAATCTATATTTCACACGTTGCTTATTGTTATGTTCTAAATTAATAACGTAAAAGAGAAATTTGATATATACGTCTTATTTTTGTGGGAATGTACTGAGAAAAACTATATTTCCCACATTGCTTATTGTTATGCTCTAAATTAATAACGTAGAGGAAAACTTTTATGTAAGTGTCTTATTTTTGTGGGATGTAATAAGAAAAACTATATTTCCCACATTGCTTATTGTTATGCTCTAAATTAATAACGTAGAGGAAAAATTTGATATATACGTCTTATTTTTGTGGGAATGTACTGAGAAAAACTATATTTCCC
>NW_013666691.1:113621-127298 GCF_000517525.1 Limulus polyphemus
CCTCTAGTCTTACACTGCTAAATTAGGGACGGCTAACGCAGATAGCCCTCGTGTAGCTTTGCGCGAAATTCAAACCCTTTCGTACATTCTTCGTGCTGTGCCATTTCTAAATCATATTTCAGACTATTTTAGTCTTTAGTGATGAAAACTTGGGATGATGGAAGAGATGCCAAATGATTGGTTGTTATCGTGCTGAATTAACTCAGTGTAGATATTTCATGAATCATTTTCAACTTTCCTGTAATCTTCAATCATTTCGGTTTAGTTAATCTGGCGAACTATTTTATTAAATTTACATGTTAGAGCAAGTTCACCCTCAAAGGTTAGATTAGCATCATAGTAAGCAACACAGTATCTACACTTATGCAACGAGTCCATTATTGAATTTGTAATAAAATAAAATAAATTAGTGCATAATAACGAGTTTCTGAAAGCTCGCATAAGATTTCTTGTTTTTTACGTTTTGACGTTTTAATATATAATACATCTAATGTCATGTGCTTCACATATTTATTAAAGTAATGTTTACATTTAATACTCGCCCGATTAAATTTTATATTAGACTGTTTGTTTTTTAAATTCAACAATTTACAAAATCATATTAAGGAAACTGCAACTCATTTTTGTATGATTGTATTGAGTTTTAATTTTAATAAAGAAAATGTAATGTTTTCATCCTTACTGCATTTGATAAAACAGAGGTTTCAAACAATAAAATTCAACTGAAAATAATATCATTCGATGTGTTTATAGAAGTGCCTGTACAAAGTGAAAAAGAAGTAAAATCTGTAAAACTGGTGGATCCAGATGGAGAATGGTAGTTAACCTTCGTAACATAATAACTATTTCACAACTGCATTATATTTTCAGACTATTGAATTGCCATCAAGAAATATACAATAGCAAAACGACAGTAACCCAAAGAAAATTGGTATTCCACCTTCTTTCCAGTAACAATGTATAATAATAATGCTGTAGACCAATAACAATGTAGGATACTAATGTTATAGACCAATAATATTGTAGGATACTAATGTTATAGACCAATAATATTGTAGAATACTAATGTTATAGACCAATAACAATGTAGAATACTAATGTTATAGACCAATAAGATTGTAGAATACTAATGTTATAGACCAACAAGAATGTAGAATACTAATGTTATAGACCAATAACAATGTAGATTACTAACTAATGTTATAGACCAATAACAATGTAGATTACTAATGTTATAGACCAATAACAATGTAGATTACTAATGTTATAGACCAATAACAATGTAGAATGTTATAACAATGTTATAAAGATCATTTAATAGCCGAGTTGCCGTCACAAGAAACATTTTTCTTTGTGTATTTATAAGGTGGTTACTGCTCCATAATGAGATTTTAGTTTCTATTCAAGGTAAAAAGGTCTCACTCATACAATTTGCGACAGATTTAAATATTTCTCACAGTTACTTAAAAGAGTCTTTCGAGGGCGATGGTTTCTATTGGTTAAATTCTGTTAATTCATTAAATTCAACAGATGTAACAAAAACTAAAATAATAACATTGGCATATATTCTGGGTCTCATGCAAGACCAAACTTAAAACCTGACTGTTTATACCCTTTGATCTCTTGAACACCTCTTTGTAGTATAACTAAAGGTCATTCATCAACGAAATTTAACAGCTGTAAGCCTTTTCTGTATTATCTTTGTACAAACGAAAAATACACCAACGAATGCAGCGATTCTCTTGAAAACAAGATGTAGCAGGAAATAATTATGATCAACATTTCCTTAAAAAGTCTGACATGGTAACAAATCAGTTTTTTATATTCTGAACATTTATGACAACATTCTTGACGTGCAGTAATGCTTTAGACAGCAACAATAAACTTTGCTTTACTTAAAGATATTAATAAAGTAAAAAGAAGCTTTATTTTTGGGCTTCATTGATTTATAAACTTTAAAGCTTTTTAGGTTTAAGCTGTCTTTAATACAGTTTTATTTTGTCTTATGATTTAAAAAGTATAACGTGGTATATTCTTGATTCCTGGATTTTGAATCTACTAATAGTAAACCTGCAATAAATCATTATCATTGCTAAAAGATTCAAACTAGAAATCATTTAGTGATCTAAACTGGAAATATAAAACCACATCACCAGACGTTATATATTATTTATAAGATTATTTTAAGTTGTTGGTGATTTTGATGTGGTGATATATTTATGTAGTTATTTGAAATATGAACTTATAATCATATTTGTCGTTTTGAATTTTTGTTTGGGTTGATATAATGAATTGTTATTAAGAAGGGTTCGGTGTAGCTCATTTATCTATCTACGACAATAATAACATAGTAAGCTTTTGACATCATAGTAGTAAATTGTTTTTATTTACGCTGTAATTAATAAAGATAACAGCACTAAAATAGTTACGTATAGTTCCGCAAATACGTAAATACGACACAAAAGTAATTTAAAGATTATTGGATTTTATTATATTTCACCTAAAACAAGGCAACATCACTATAATAAAATAATAATTTCATCCACTCCTCCAGTTCTGACGAACCGTCACCTAATATAAAAACTTTAAATGAACAACTAGTAGAAATAGTTCTATATATATCTTTGCGGTTCATAAAATTTTAGTGTGATTTGGGGGTCACAACAAAGATAAAGGGTAACCTGGTATCGAGGTGGTATGCTTAAAGTCAAAGTGCTCTTAACGCTCTGAGATGCCCATGACCACTACTCTAAAACATTTGTTTCCAAGACATCTTTTGAGCCTGAAATCACTTGACTGGTTGTTAAACGTTACTCAAGAACACTAAACTCATACTCAACGTACTTCAGGTCAGGAAAGAACATTTAGACCATCCAGTTTTTCAAAGAATGTGTCAACCAGTTGATTACATGGTGCAGAGAGTTATCATTGATAATAATAAAGTCCAGATCAACTGACTATTGTTTTATAAGTGGTTCCATTATATGTTAACGACACTTCGAGATACTTATGGCCAATTGGCAATAGTCTGTTGTAATTGGTTGGGTTATTGCTATTCGTCCGGTGTTTCTCCACATGAATGAAACATACAACATGCGCCTTCAACAACTCAGAGTATTTTATGCTATCACCTGTATTTCTGACCCCATTAATTATCATTAAGTACCTTATTTGCATAATAGTGAAATTACGGATTCCATTTACTCATTAATTATTTTTCGCACAGCAATATTCAATTCTTCTTCAAAACAATATTTAACTTTATTTTTGGTAGATAAAGTACTATTAAGTAAGTAAATATTAGAATTTATACGCGTATATAAAGCAACCAGATTAACAATAACATAAACGTGTGTTTTACCGACTTTCAGTTGTTGATCATTAACGACATATAAAACAGAACATTTTAGTACAAATTGATCTTTAACAAATATTCTGTTTTAGTAACATTTTTCTTTTCTCCGATGACGTTAGATTTATTGCTTGAGAAACTCTACCGTCATATATATATCCAGATCTATGCTTCAACTATGGCAACGACTCGTTTTGTTCTCAGGCAGCTGGTTTTCCTTAGGGGTGGATCTTGAAAAGATCTTGTGCCCAGTACTCCTTTTCATTTATATTGTACCAATTTAATGCTAACGGTTATCCTTGCAACTATGATTAAGTCATTATTTTGAGTTGAAAATTTTTTCATGACATGTTGACACAGTTCATTGCCAGAAATGACTCTTCGCTTTAGGCCCGAATTAGATTTTGATGGCATTATTTTTCTTACCACACATGTAGGGGAGAATTATTTAATATTTAGGATCTAACTAACATTTCTTTTACACATTAGAATCTTTTTCTGCTTACATCTTTTCATTTTACAGATTAGTGTAGCGATGTACTTTCCCTGACAAAAACAATGTTTACTCAAACCTCTGCAACCGCTCCGATCTATCGGATGTGATAGTAATTTATCAAATATGATTTTTTTATCGATTTACTGTTGAAAATTGCATCACGGTCTCATTAAAATATATTACGATAGAAATGAACAACCTTCCTCTTTAGTGTTCATCGAAACAGACAAATTAAAGGATCCTAATCTAGAGAAATCGTCTGTTCAGATGGCTTGACATGAACAGAAATAATCTTTATGATGCGTATTTCTGAAACCCGTGGTCTACATGTTATCAAAACAAGAAAAATAATTTGTTATTTTGAATTCTTATTAAGTTTAAGAAAAAATAAAATCCGACTAATATTTCAATCAAACAACATTACTGGTAACAAGGCAATATACATATATATGTGTGTGTTTAGGCCTCCTCCGTTTAAACTCATTTTCGTTTGAGTCTTAAATACGCTGTGCCTGAATAAAATGTTACTCTTTGATTAAATGAGCGTAGATTAGCGCCGTGTAAGGTGCTTCTTTTAACTTGATGTAGCTAGCACTGTCAGTGACAACTATGCTTTAAATTTTTATTACTCAATTTCTCAGATTATTATTGAGACATGAAATCAAAATTATCAAACTCCACTATTTTTTCTTTTTAATTTCTGGGCTGTAGAATTACAGAAAATTTTCAAATTACGATAAGACTTCGTTTTATTTTGGCTATGAAAGAGTGGGGCTTAGCACTTTTATAATTATGGTTTCGGGAATAATATTGAAAAAATATATCCATTGTAGTCGTGAAAACTCTGTATGTTCCATGCATCTGTATGAATGTTATGGTAACGATTGTTCACAAGTAATGTTGTTGCGTGTGCATTTCTTAAACTCACAAAAGTAGGATGCCATCTTTGCCTATTTTCCTAATTTCTATGTTTTTAAAACGGTTTCTGTGGGAGTTTAGTCCCAAATTCGATATACTTAAAACCAGTTTCCATCAGGCTTAGTTAATACACTATATCAAAATTAGGTTACACGAAGAATAATTAAGATGTATAGATTTGTTTGTTTTGCAGTTTGATTTCAGTTAAATATTCACATTTTTGTTTCGATAGTTAACATTATGAAATCATTAAAAGGCGTAATGCATTTAACACATTTAAGTTACTACAGAAAAATAACAAGTTGCAATAAAGTGTATTTATTGTGTATGTGTGTGTGTATATTTATATATATATATGTGTGTGTGTGTGTGTGTGTGTAAATTATCAATTCAAAATTTTTTCAGTTTTTTCTTTACTTTTATTCATAAGTTCAAATACTAAATATTTTGTTAGATTTCATTATATTTACTAAAGACATTAAGAATGCCTTGAACTAAAACATTTTAATTCAAGACAGTAGGTGGTTCAGCGGTAAGCTTACGGTCTTATAATGCTAAAATCCAGAGTTCGATTCCATGCGTGGATAGATTGCATATATCCCATAGTTCGCTGAAACAAAAACAAACCAACAAAATGCAGTGAAGAATTTTCTAGGAAGCATGGACGAACTGGACAGACGGGTAACCGGGCACTGGCCAGGATATATACCTTAAAGGGGTCCAAAAGATGATTCATCAATCAAAATGTTTTGTTGCTAGTTAGCTAACTATGAATTTTTTATTAATGCAGTTAGTTTTGTTTTTATTGTCATCATTGGTCCGATAAATCTTGACTTCCTGGATACTCAGTCTGTTTCCTGTTAACAAGTGTTAGTTTTGTTTTTTAGCACAAAATCTACTGTACATGTAAACAGTGTCAACAGAATATCTTGGTCTTTTAAAATGATGATTTGCATAATCCTAGTTTATTTTATAAGTAAGGTGGTGGACATTTTTTGTATGTAAAACGAAGTATTGTATACATAATATTTGGAAATTTACTTTTATTTTGTAACTTTTCAGAATTGAGTTGAGTACTGAGTCACAATCTCAGGGGCTGCCCCAACGGGCACTGACCCGTCATGTGGAGACAGACTGGATCGCAGAAGATAGAAGATAGTTCCTTTACTGATGTTACTAATGGCCTCCTGGTTGTATACTTCCCTCATCTTTTGCTTTTTCTAACTACGCTGTTTGGTACGTTTTCATCCAGAAGTTTCATTCCCTTTCAATATCTTGGTAGGCAAGTGGTAAGTTTACGGGCTTACTATGTCAAAACCTAGGGTTTGATTCACCAAAAAAGACAGGTACAGATAGCGACTGTTAAGCTTTGCGCCGAAAACGCCACAACAAGAACTTTAATTGCTGCTATTTTCGCTTTACTAGTGCAGAAGAGATCAATATCCTACCAGTAGAGTTGTACTGGATTTGATATAGGAGCTTCTATTACGAGCATGTCAACTTCCTCGTTTAACTTTGCATCAAGGCAGTGATCTTGCCATGCAGTTGTTTTGTTTTCTGCCACCCATCTGGGACCAACCACTCTGAATTATACATAATTCTACCTGCAAGTCAGTTGAAAATATTATGTTGGTGGCACTCATTATTTGCATGCAGTTCATTTCCTTAAACAATCTAAAGGAGAATGTGCTTTATAGCCTTTAATTCGATTTTTGTGCTGATTGTGGGAAGCTTGAATGCTCCTTCAGCCTTATTCAAAATATTTTTGCTCCATAAGATGCTAAATGCACAACCATTACGCTCACTATCTTTCGTGTAAGAACCATCTGTGGCTATGGTCTTTCAGTGAGTGTTGGAAAGATTTTTATTCTTCACCCTCTGCTCAATTTCTACAATTTATGTCTATGCTGATTTCCACAGATTCCACTAGCACCAAATGTTTATACCATATGTATGCATGATATATTTTGGGGATTGATGATTTCAGTAGTTGCTGTATAGTGCCTTTCCACCCACGACTATCTTCAGTGTTGGTATCTCCTAAATTGTTTGGAGTTGAAATGTCCTAACTGAAAAGGACAGAGGCACGATTATGTTCTATTTTTTCTGTTAATCATTCTTAATGCACTGCAACATTGCTCAGGTTCGTGAGGTGTAATAGGAACTAGATGAGTATGTCCAAAGTACATCTCGTGACCAATCTTAAACAGGTGTTCTGTATTTTTTTCACTCTTATCTAGCTGTATGGCACCCATACCGATCACTGGTAGTGTACAATCCAGGATGGAGCAAATAAGGCTTTGGTAGAGCATAAGCTGTGGATGTTATTCGTTTTTTTCCTGCTGCTAATATGACTGATGAAGTTGAGTTGTTTATGAAAGGTTAATTCCACGTACTTCAGTGTTTTTTGTTTGTTTTTTCAAAGAGATGGCAATGCCTGTAAAGAATGTTGATGATTTGTTCTCATCGGCATGTCCATTATTCAGTGTGTAGAACATGGCTGTGGCTTTAGCCGTTTTGATGACTATTCCTATATTATTTTACCATCTGCTTATTCTGCTAAGAGTTTTGTTGCATCTTGCTTTCGAACTTAACTTTACTAAAAATACTCCCATACATCATGATGTCGTCAGCAAAGATTAGAATATGGCATCTGATTGGATTATAAAGTGGGTTACATTCATGGTGTAGATGTTGAAGAGGCCAAAAGAAAGTTATGTTCCTTGTGATGGATTTGTCTTGATTGTGTCTGATTGCTAGTTTCCATGCTGCATGATGTATCTTCTGGAAGTTAATGTAGCTATACTTTATCTTATACGTATTTTACACTGATGCATATCCTGAGATATGCCAAGTTATTACGAACAGCAGCCTATATCTAGGTTTCTTGTCCACTGAAATAACTGCCTAATTAAAACGGTCACTAGTGTCACTGTTCAATCTGTTACACAAATCTATTGGCTACTGCCTTCTATGGAATCTTGCCAATAATGTTTTGTAGGATGATGATTTGATGACCGTTAAGAAGCTTTCCATGGCTTTGGGTAAGGATTTGATAAAGACATCAGTCCATATTTCTGGGAAGTTTTCTGTTGTCCAGCTACATTGACACCCCCTCTCCCCCACTAACTACAACGAGCTTGGTTCTGTAAACTTCATAAAGGTGAATATTCTTATATCTGATAGATCTGGAGCTCCATCTTTATATGTATTTATGGGGCATCTTTTCCAAGCTAAAAATGACTTTCATATCAGCACGTAGTTGTAGCTTGGATAGTGAATGCTGTAGCTTGAAATTTCCTTGCATGTCACCATGGTCACATTGATTAATGTATATACAAATGATGGGCTTGTTTTGGGGTACCGTCATTATCATAAATTATTGATATTACCATGTTTTAGTTCCAGTGCCAGCCATAAGCTCTAAGAAGCGCCATAATGAAATTCTTGTGATATTGACCTCGCTGCCTGGTTAATCTCATTTCATGTCACGTGCTTTGGAAGCGAATTGCTTGTAGATATCACAGGTTCTATTCCATGAAATCCCTTCCTTCTTTGCGTGGGCTGTACCATGCCTTATCTACGTGTGTTCAACCTGGGTTTGATTGCATGCTTTTTGGGCTTTATCAAAATCATTGATCCACCAGTTTGGGGTGTTCCTTGCTTGTAGTTGTTATTGTCTTGACTTCGCTCGGTATTGGAAAGATAAATTAGGGTACTTAAGAAGCATGTAGTTTACTTTTTACGAAAATAAACCATCCTAGTATGAGGTATTTCTAGATTTTTTTTTATTTTTCATCAACCAGTGACAGACCAGAATAAATTACATAGTTCAAGATATTTTTGATTGGTGTGAAAAAAAGTTTAAGTATGTTTGTTTTCGAGCAAAGCCAAATTGAACTATTTGCTGTGTCCACCGAGGGTAATTGAACTCCGGATGGTAGTGTTGTAGGTCTGTACACTTACCGCTTTTACACCGGCAGGGGAGGAGCAAAAGTTTAAGATAAAACATTTATGTTCACCCACTTATTTTCTTGCGTTTTCGGGGAAGTTTTTTTCATAGCATTAATCTTTATGATGAATATGAGAAAAATTGCACATTCATATGGATGTTTAAACAGATGGAATTTCAAGTTTGTCATATTTTTGTTCCCTCTTGCGTTCCTTTTAGAATATAACTCATGTGATATTATGAAAATAACCTTATCTTTAGAAAATCAAAAGGGATCAAATAAGATCATATAAATATTCAGCGAAGAAATGATGTGATAAACCTCAGAAATAAATAATCGGATTATTTAATCTCTTACCACAAATCACAACATCAGTGATGCGTTAACAAGGTATTGTATCATTTATTATCTTAAATAACACAACCGTAGATGTGGGGTTAAGAGTCGATTTTATCCTGTTAGATAGACTTGATAGAGCTGTCAAGTCTCCACCTGTATCTAGAGGCGATTCTCTGTGTTTTCATAAGTTGTGAAAGCTGTGGTTAGACTTGATGGGTCTCGTACAGTAAGATTAACGAATAATTACTTACTTACAAGACACTTCTTTTCTTTGCAAGTTTAAAAACAAATGGTCTTATATTTTGTATGTGTTTTAGGTATAAATATTACTTTACTATTCAGAAAGACTTCAGAGAATTTACGATAAATGCGAAGAGAATTGAACAAAATTTGAAATTCGCAAACATTTAATACCCACTGTAATTTCTTTGGAGATAAGCCTGAAAATGTAGATCAAACTAGTTCATTGAAGAAACTATCTAGTGGTTTTTGTGCGTATCTGATTCTTAAAATCAAGTAAACAAATATAGACAAGTATATTACTTAACTAAATTAGTCCTTGATTACATATTAGTTGTGATTTTCTTTTGACAAATCGCAAATATATATGTCATCGTTCGTACCATGTTGAAAAAATCCAGATGCTGTCCCCTCCTTGAAAACGGCCACTGTATGGCCCGGTTAGTATTTGAGATGGTAACCACATGGGAATAGTGGGTAATTATGGTATCACTATTCCTGCCCCTCCTTACCCCCAGTGGTTTCTCGGCAAGTCTACATGCTTACTATGATAAAACCGGGTTTCGATATCCATGGTGGACACAACATAATTTTGTAATTAACTACAAACAAACTTTTTCTATATACAATCTCATTCAGTTGTTCTTAGTTAAGAGTTTTTTGCTGAGCTTCGTTTAATAAAATATTTATTATAAAGCCTCATTCTTTTTCAGTATTATACTTTAGGGGTTATATCTAAATTTCATCTAGTTTTTTTCCTGGTTTATAACATTTCTTTTTTTGTCTATAAGCATGTACACTTAATGGTCTTTGAGAATGAAAATGTAGGATTGTCGAAAATATTGATCCTTCTTTCATCAAACTATGAGATATTTCAAGATATAATACTACAACCAAATCACAAGTCAGCACATTGCAAGAGTATTGACTAAAGATTTGGAGTAAGGTTAGAGATTACCTATCAGTTTTTAATTACCGGGTTAATTTTTAGTTGTGTAGGTATCTTGCTTTAATCAAAAGGTAACGATAATCCATTTTTTAGGCATGAAAATGGAGATAAATAATTTAGAAATCGTCATAGCCTACCATAGACCTTGATAAATTAGTAAAGTGTATAGTTAGAATAAAGCTTGATTAGTTGCTTCATGATCATTATATTTTTAAAGATGAGGTGGTTGATAAGATGGGGTTCAAATCCAGAAGAGACTTCTTCATGTAGTTTTGAGTTATTAACAGGTATATTGTAACGTAATGTTAAAGGCTCTCTTCTTTTAATTTATATGTTTATAGATGTTCGATTAATAAATTTCGATGACATCAAAAGCTAGATATAATACATTATCATCATGACTTTATTAGTTGGAGTCTTTTTGAATTATATTGTTGAAAAATACTTATACACATAAAATAATGAAACAATATCAAATAATGCAATTTTGAAACGGTCCATGTTTCCCAATATCCATTCACCTAAGTTATTCATCTCATATCATTCTATGTAAAATTATAGTAATTGCTTTTCGTTGAATTTGTTTTTGGCATAACAGGAAACTTAATAATGATAATTATTAATATCAAATATTTTCACATCTTATTCTTGAACTGAGTGCGTAAATTAAAAATAAACATACACTTGATGGATAATAAATACAGAGTCCACTTTAAAGTTATTAATCCCAAGTTAAATAATAAACCTTTTCACGGTTTTACTTGGATACATAACTAAAATATCAAGGACTTTATCACAAAATGTTTTCACAAAAGAAGATTCATACACTTACTATCTATAACAAGCACTTTCATAGCTTTTATCTACCTTCTTCTTCTTTGTTATAACGTACTAGCAGAATACCGATAAAACATATGCGGTCAATTTAGTATATTTCTTGCAACATTATTTCTTTAAATACAGGATCATAGGCCTAAACCATAACTAATTATATTTCCATTTAACAAACTTAACAGGAAGCAAATGAATGCCTCTGAAGTATCAGGACTTACAATTTCAAAATAATACAAAATAATTAGAATTGCAGAAACCGAAATCTATTACGTCCACTTGTCTTAGGCTTAACATTAGTTAAGCCTTTATTAAATACGGCCTATATTCGATAAAGACATAAATTACCACTGTTTTTCGTGGACGTTTTTTACTCTGATTTAGTTAGGGCTAAACTTTACTGTACTTAATAATCTCAATAAAATAAAATAAAACTACAATGTCACTGTATGACCTAACGTTAAACCTTTTTATTGCGTTATTTAAATAGTATGGTAAAGGAAGGGCGGAGGGTTTAGTAGGGCAAAGCTATTTATCAAATAAACCATAATATGTAAAGAAATAGGTAAAAATATTTCAAACGAGAAACCATGTTTGTATTTATTAAACTTTGTCACAGGTGTTTTGTGCGGTTTTTAATAAACACTTTGTGGTTATTTAAAAATTAACTCTTTAGTGTAACGACCATTATTTACAACAAACAACTCTGTATTATGTAACCACCAAAATTTCTACAATACAACATTTTTGTATCGAACAACCTATTCCATACTAGTCCTAGTTAACACTACTACTGACGAACAATTTGGCGATAAAGGTAGTGATTCTCTTCTACAATAGCCAATATGCACATTATCCGGACTTAAAGAACTCGAAAAGACAGTCTATTGAAACGTTTTCTTTGTTTGCTGTGTATATAGGTAACTAGGCTTCTATACACTGCTAGTGTGTGACAAGATAAAGAACTTATATACACTTAGTTACCCTTGGTGATAACTTTTAGTACTGACCAACATAATTCATCCTGACTTGACAAAATGAGTTCTCCAGATCCTACGTAGACCGTACGTCATGCAAGTTGAACAATCAATTTGGCTTCCCTCTCCCCCTGGTGTACCGCTGAGATAAAGATCGCCTGTATTTCAGCATACCAAAGTGCCTTTCTCAACTACACAGGCCAACACCGTGAATACTAACCAACTCCGGCAGGATTGCTTCCCATTTTTCAGCCATGATGGATGACTGTCGCTCGCGCTCTCGCGGTCCTGTATATTCGAAGTAGCCGGAGGTTTCTTTTTTTTTTTTGGTCCTCTCGTACTAGCTGCTAAACCGGTGTTAGGGTGCGACGAGGCCGACACCTTTGTTCTTCTGTACACATTACATGCACAAGTTTGTTAACCTTGTGATAACCATCAGTTTAATAAAAAAAAGAAAGAAAAAGTTAAATAAAATATGATTTATCAAGCGTAATTCGAAGGAAATAGAATTTACTCGTTAATTTAAGCAATTGGACGTGGAGTTGGTCGGTCTAGCTTCCCTGTAGTGTGTAAATAGTTCACACAGCTTTACACTTTTATGCTTTTGGTCTCAAGATAATAACAGTAAAACAAAGAGAGGACTTCCATGAATTTAAGTTTAGAGAATAGCGTTACTGTGCCTTTGTAAATTTTACATGATGCCTTAATAATAAAACTGAATTTATTACACATACACTTAACCATATTATTATAATAATGAATAAAACATTTTTAAATGACCCCTAGTTAAACTGTAGTTTGTTGTATAGCCTATAGAACGTCCTTTATAGATTCGTGTTCGTATATGATAGCACCCACGGCTTCAAATGTACCAGAAACAAAAACTAATGGTACAATATTTACCACAAAACTTGTAACTTGTCAGTGACGTATTTCTTTCACATTTCTGGAAAAATACCGAACCAAAGAGATCATTATAATCTCCAAGTGTATTTGTCCCGGCAACGCCAGTGTGTGGGATTTACGTCAATTCTCATACTAAGTGACAATGTGTCATATATATATATACATATATATGAAGAGCATATTTTTAAGAAGTCAATTCATATTTTAACTGAAATACATGGGCACTTTTAATTACAGCAAAGAGAGGAAAACTTTTTACCTTATAATACGCGACAACCAACTAATCCATGTAAGATGTTTTTTGATTCTTTGTGGTGGTTTGGTATCATATGTTTTCGCTATGATACTGCAGCCGTTTACTTTATAGTTTAGTATTTTTTGTTTTGAATTTCGCGCAAAGCTACACGAGGGCTATCTGCGCTAGCCGTCCCTAATTTAGCAGTGTAAGACTAGAGGGAAGGCAGCTAGTCATCATCACCCACCGCCAACTCTTGGGCTACTCTTTTACCAACGAATAGTGGGATTGACCGTCACATTATAACGCCCCCACGGCTGAAAGGGCGAGCATGTTTAGTGTGAGAGGGATTCGAACCCGCGACCCTCAGATTGCGAGTCGAGTGTCTTAACCACCTGGCCATGAATTGGGACCTGTTACTGAAATTCTGGTGGTTACATAATACAGGTTGTTTGTTGTAAATAATGGTCGTTACACTAAA
>NW_013666691.1:127956-130759 GCF_000517525.1 Limulus polyphemus
TTTAGTGTAACGACCATTATTTACAACAAACAACCTGTATTATGTAACCACCAGAATTTCAGTAACAGGTCCCAATTCATGGCCAGGTGGTTAAGACACTCGACTCGCAATCTGAGGGTCGCGGGTTCGAATCCCTCTCACACTAAACATGCTCGCCCTTTCAGCCATGGGGGCGTTATAATGTGACGGTCAATCCCACTATTCGTTGGTAAAAGAGTAGCCCAAGAGTTGGCGGTGGGTGATGATGACTAGCTGCCTTCCCTCTAGTCTTACACTGCTAAATTAGGGACGGCTAGCGCAGATAGCCCTCGTGTAGCTTTGCGCGAAATTCAAAAACAAAAATACTTATTTATTAGCATCAGTTATATACTGCATTGTTTGTGATCTTTCTAACTTGCTGTACCTTCGTGAGACTGATCGCAAAATCAGTGACAGAATTCGCGCGCACACAAACGACGCATATTAAATCGTAATCTTGACTTACCATTTTCAAGACACTTTTCAGAAGACAAACACGACTTGTAACATTTCAGACATGCTGTTCTAAGATCTACGCCAATAGACCGTTATTTACGTGAATGCGAAGAACAACGCCTTATTTATACTCTATGCACAATTTTTTCACTTGGTTTAAACGAGAAGTTTTTGTAACTTTACTTTTGGCATCCTCCGACTTTTCCCACTATTACTCCTCGCATACCAACTTTGAATTTATTTACGCCTTTTGCTTCTCTTTCACTTACGACACTTCTTTACAACAATTGATTCGCCAGTATTGTTACATATACTTCGAATCATCTTTTGTACGCTCTCTTATTGTTATCTTTTTTTAAAGATATATGAATGTGATTAGTATATTCGACTTTAACATAAATCACTTGTAGACGGGTAGCCCGAAACATTCTACCAAATTAGTTTTCTGAGATTCTATTACCACCGTGTGTAGTATTTGTTTTTTTTTTATATCACCTAAACCATAGCTAACTGCAATTTAAACAAACACACCTGATTGGCTAAAATATAATTTTTAAAATCTACTTCTCAACCAAACCTAATTTTTTAAAACGCATATCAGACAAACATTTTGAATCAACGGAGACACTAAATTTAAAAGATAAACAAATATATATTTTTTTCCAGTTTCGCTGTCTAGACATTTCATCTTATACTTTCTGTACATAGACTAACAACAATACCAAGTTATAGTTTTGTTGCTAAGCGATATAACACAAAAGCCGTTGCTGAAAACCCTTGTCAGATAGAGTTTGATTTTATAAGAGTAATAGAGAAATCGCATGAAATAATTGAAAACCAAGCAAACCATTTTAGTAATAAAATTGAGAATTGAAAAGATACACAAAAGTTTAAAAAATGTTCTACGAATTTAAATATATATATCAATAACATAGTTTCTAGGAAGTTACTTCACAGTGTAATTTGGAATATAATATTTATAGTAATTATTATACATTAACCCACGACTAACACTTTCTTATAATAATTGGAACCCATTGTTCCATCATTTGTGAAGTTATACCTTCAAAAAAAGCGCTTGAATTATCGAGTTTTTTAATTGAGAATTATCAACTTTTGAGTTCTACATGTTTTCCTTATTTCAAGACTAGCCCCCTAGTGGCACAGCGGTATATCTGCGGACTTACAACGCTGTAAACTGGGTTTCGATACCCGTGGTGAGCAGAGCACAGATAGCTCTTTGTATAGCTTTGTTCTTAACTACAAACAAACATTTCAAGACTATAATATTGAAATTAGATAGATTTAACATTTTAACATAAATAATAAAAAATAATGTAAACAGTATATATATATATATATAGAGAGAGAGACATTTGAAAACTCACCATTAAATTAAAACATTATGTCTCTCGAAGAATTTTAATAACTTCAAAACTAATCTATATGAAATCCTTTAAACACTATGTTCGTTTACTCTAAATATTTATTAAGTTTAATTTGTTTGTTTTAACTATAGAGCTCCTCAATAGGCTATCTATGATCTGCCCACCGCGGATATCGAAAACTCGAGTTTTGCCGTTTTTGCGAGTTTTTGTAAAACATTTATTTACCTAAACTCAAAGCGTACTAGCTTGCATATAACAGTAACATTCTGTTCACAAACACTCGGATAAAAAGCACAATATAATTCTCTTCAATTTGATTTATAGCAATAATTACTCTAACACCCCAGTTACAGTTTATAGGTATTCGAAGCTTAACCTATAAGACATCCTATTCATCATTATGTAAGCTTGCAGATCCCACTCTCATCCTTGGGTTAAGTATTTCTCTTTTTGCAAGAAATGTCTAATGGTAAGAGTCAAATAACACTTCCCTTATAAGTCCCACAAATTTATCTTCACTCGATGTCACCACAGCAGGGCATAGACGTATATATATAAAGAGAGGTATCTACAGAACCTTATTAAGTATGATTTAATTTGCTTTAATCATATTTGTAAAATCTTAGCTCGTGCGTTTTCTCCATACCAAATGTGGTGAAATAGATCTAAAACGTATGTGAACGTTGTATTTAGCAAAATTGTTTTCAGTTGTCTATTATACTGTATCTTAACATTTCCTAACTTAATAATATAGCCTGCCATAACCAGAAGGTTAGGAAGCTCGACTCGCAATCTGCGGGTCGCAGGCTCGAATCCCCGTCCCACCAACTATGCTCACCCTTTCAGCTGTGAAGGCGTTATAATTTTACGGTCAATCCCACTATTAGTTGGTAAAAGAGTAGCCCAAGAGTTGGCGGTGGGTGAGGATGACTAGCTGCCTT